>NC_044386.1:64458046-64510546 GCF_006542625.1 Nomascus leucogenys | reverse complement strand
AAACGTTACAGCAACAATGTGGGTGGCACTCTACAAATGGGGGTGTGGTTTGCATGAGTGTCTTGATGACTGAGTGAAGGTGTGTGACCAGCTTTAAAAAGTGTTCTGGAAGAAAGACTTCACTGGCTAGTTTCCCAAGGGGTTCGTCCTCTGCAGCCCTTGCCTTTTTACTTATCTCTTGATTAGGGGGACGAAGGCTGGAGAAGATAGCGGTACCCCATATATAACAATTGCAATGTACCATTTGGTTGGGATTCTCTGAGCCTGCCATCTCTGGTGGCTTAGCACAAAATTTTCATATTTTACACAAACATTTTAAACTTGAATACAATTTCGCAAGATTAAATAGACTCAATTAAATGCTTGCCTTTTTATTCACACCCAAGGAAATATAGACATAGTAAATATAATATTTCCATTGTTTTATGTTCTTCTCCAACAGGCTCCCTGGCCTCCAATAGTGGGAACATATTTTGGCGTTATTGGGGAAATTTTGCCAAAGGATGACTAATTTTCACAAATCCTTTAAAGCAAGGCCACGGGTAAAATCTCCATCAAGTTTAACACCATTGTTACTAGCAGCAGTCATCACCCCAAGGAAAACTGTTTTTCCCTATAAGCCTTATTGCAGGAGACCACAACACCTCAGTAAACTGAGGAAAGGTCTGTTTCAAAATAAGATGACTTTGGAGTATACCAGGAGGGTTCTGACAGTACCATCTAAAAACTGTTTTAGAGAAATTGAGAGAATTCTGAGAAAAGCTCACATGTATTTTAGCAGCATGGATGTGAAGCATTTTAAACAAAGGTAATAATTCTTTAATAAAAAATAATGGTGGCAATGCAGCACGTCAGGCTTTAATAGAATATTATGAATGGCCAAAGCAAATGAATGGATACAATAAGTTTAACCATGGATGCTGCAGAAGGGAAAGCCTAGCATACACCAAGGAGCTGTGGGTAACAGCAAAATGAGAGTGTGCTAATGATTGGATGCAGACAAGCAAGGGGTAATGCCAGAGCTCACAAACACGCTGCTTGTGGCATTAATATTTGTGCCCAATTACCAATTCAGAAAGAAAATAAAAAGCAGTTTCAGTAGAGTCAGGGTGGGATATCTCCAATTAGCACCACTTACTGAAGTTGCTTCCTTGAGTGGGATTCTGGGGACATTAAAAAAACAAAATTTCCAGAATGCCTGGTGGAAGCACTTATTTACCAGATGAGGAAACTACTGGAGTATAACTTGATGAGGATTTGTGCCTGTGGGACATAAATATAGACACTACTTGGAACTTGCCTGCTCGATTTGATTGGTCAATCATGGGCTGGACTATTCTTCTTCTGGCATTAATAAACCTGGAAGAGAACAGAGAAGTCCAGTCATCAAACTCCATTTCTGTACTCCGTGAACACCTTTGCATGAATGCTGAGGAGCACAAAATACAGTCAAATCTCTTCTGAAAATTATCTTTTCAACTTAAAGGTGATTTTCCCTTTCAGTGTTCAAAAATAGTTGACTGGGTAATCTCCATCGTCACTGTGTAGTCAACTCCAAGACAACTTGCTAGAAGAGCTCAGGGAGGGAAAAAGGTTCTCCATGAGAAAGCTTCTAACAATTTCAAATTGTGCTTCTGCTTCTTGCACAAGTAGGAGTCTGGTTAAAGTTCACAGGCTGGAAGACTTTCCCCCTTTCCCTAGACTCCCCGTGATAGGGAGACCCAGCTTCCCCTTGCAGCTGGTCATAAATGGAGACCAGGCTCTAGCACTCGGCTTTCACAAGGTATTGTTAGGTCAGCAAAGCCATCAATTAGGCTGTCTGAAGTTTTATCACCAACACAGCAGTAATAAGTGCTGGCCAGAAAGACTTCTGCTCTTCGGCAACTCCTGCAGTTTAAGCCTGTAAAGTTAGGGGTCATTCAGAGGTCAGTGCCAGCTGGGGGCAGCCTTTCCAGCCTAAGCTGGGACACCCAGGGCAGAGGATAAGGTAACTGCCAACCATAAACCCAGCCACCTTTCAACCCACTAGAAAGACAGAGCCTCAGGTACACATGGTTGATATTAGAGCCCAAGAAACGTTTGCAAATCAGGTGGTGGCTGAATCGCAGGAATGCAAAGGAGAAGCAGTTATTTCATCTAAGAAGCCTGGATCTAATTTTGTTGGAAATCCAAAAATAAGTGCCTACTTTATGTTACTTTAATGTTTAATAATGCCCATCAAATATTCATGTATAAACAGAGTAAGATGATAAGAAATCTCCTTTATTTCTCCAAATTTAATAAAAACAAAACAATTTTTTACCATTTGTGAGTTACCCTTGTCCCTGTGCACTTAACGACGTGTATTCCCCACACATTTGAGCTCATGCACAGGATTCACTGACCACGCATTTCGGAGGAGCAGGGAGCATCAAGCTAGCTTTTCCTCAAAAATACACCCATTGATAACATCTGTCAATATTTCCAGTTTCAGATCTTAAGCACAGGGGGACTTCATGATTAATGAGTCCACCTGGGGCCACAGGGAGGAACTGAAAACTCACTCTTTGAAATTAGCCAGAAAAATTCAGTGTGTGCTGGCAGCTCTGTGTTCCGAGGAAGCTGAAGTCCCTTTGGAGGAGGACAGTCAGGCCACACTCGGTCAGGCCTCCTGTGAGCACTCTGGTGGGAATACAATTACGCTGAGGAATAATAGCCGGGAGAAAACCAAAGGAGTCTTTTGCATATGGTGTTTGTTTGCAAAACAATGGACTTCTTTATTACTTAAGAAAGTGTAGCTCAGTGGTCAAAAAAGAAAGTGACCAGCTATGCAGAGGTGAAAACAAAAGGAGAGTTGAAACTGCATCTTTCTTCCCACCTGTCACCTGAAACGTTGCTGAGGAATATCTGACCAGATCATAAAGACTTCCAGAAGCATCCCTCCAATCAGAAAAAGAACTTAATTATCTACTCTTTCCCCACCACTTTTACAGCAACCAAGGAGGACTGACCTGATATTTCCACCCCGGGAACTGTTTTTATCAGCTCACCTTGAAACCAGCAGAGACGCTCAGGAGGGTCAGAGAAGGCTCTTCTCCTTGAAGTTTCTAATGGAGGACACTCTTGGCAGGGGTTTTACCTCCTTTTATGTGCTACTAATCCTGGTTTTTGTGTTTTGCAGTTTTGTTTTGTTTTTTTTTTTTTTTTTCGGTATAGGCCAACTCTTCAGGTAAAACGAATTGCTATTTTTTCGCTTTTTAATTTCACTCTTTTATTCTTTACATCTGGAGGTTGTTCCCTTATTTATGTCTTTCTCTCCAGTTCCCCCAAACACTCCCTCACTCACAGAGCTGCAAGGCATCATGGTTCTTAGTTCTCAGCAGGAGAACTCCACACTGTCTTCAAACAAATAATTACGGGGAAGGTTAGAGGTTCACTCAAAGGTCATTTCTTTGGATACTCGTCAGAATGTTTACATTAGTAAAAACGGGGTCCGCTCAAAAGGTTGTTCAATGGGGGATACACAACAATGCAGAACATTAAAAAAGCATTCTGTGTGCTAGCAGGTCTTTATAGAAGCACTGAACTTGGAAATGCCACTCCAGTATAACATTTGCAACTAGTTACCATGGCATGGACTGGATGTTCACTAGCAGTTATGGCAATGGCCTTTCTTTGCCCACTTCTCCTAAGCAAATATGAATAGAAGCCTCTGAAGGTTTTCACTAGGTCCTTTTACAAACGGTCACAGAGATTTTGCTTTTTTCACTTGGGCACCGTTTAGCCTCTCTGGATTTTTGTTCTCAAACAATGTTTTTGATCCATAGTGCTACTTCTTGCCAGATTCATAATTCTACCACATTCTTTCAAATCACACAGAATTTTAAAAACATATGGGCCCCAAATTTTCAGAAATCTCTTAACATGCAACTCCTGCCAATTGTCGATTCCCCTGATCTTGGGATATTTTATTGACATCATAGATGTTACTATGAAAATTAATAATTAATGAGTTGACTGTAAGAAAACCCTGACATTAAAAAATGAAATTACTGCCTCCCACCAGTACTGATGACCCAGAGGCCACTCTTAGAAAATACGCTGACATACAAAACCTGGAGCCATTTAAATTATAGGCTAAAACAAATCAAACTGGAAATAATTTTTATTTATTTAATATTTCTAAGATGAAATTTCCATATATGGTCTTTTCTCAAAATTACATGAAATAAATTTTTTTCCACATCTTCTAATCTATATTTTTTAAAATGACCTTTTTCAGTGCTCAAGTAGTAAACGGAATATCAAGCTTTGATTTTACGTAAAATTTGAAGAATCTAAGTTGAAAATCAACTCATCTTCAGTCTTTCAAGGTTCAGGCTCCATTCATATGGAAAAATGTAACTTGCTGGTTCAAGGACAAAAGACTTGTCTTAAAAAGACTCAAAACGTTCCATGGATATTAAATGGGTCTTATAAAATAACATTTTGATGAGTTAAGTGTAAATGAATCAGACACATATGGATTAAGTTATCCTTGAATTTCACACGGGTTTAAAAAATAAGGGGAAAAGAGGGTCTTGGCAAAAAACATTTTGGACTTTGCCAAACCCAAAACATTTGAAAAATTGCTGAAGACATCCAACTAACCAAAATGCAGCAAGCTGCACCCAACTTTAATGAAAACCCCCACAAGTTATTTCCAATCCAAAGACTGTTAGGTTTTTCATCTGTATCTGATATTAAAAAATTCTCTAAGTTTTAATGTCATACCAGAATGATTTTGAAGTTGCAGGCATATAGTCTACTTCTCCATTGGTTTAAACAATTTAAGTTACAGAGTCTTCTTCAATATTAAACAGTTTTTAAAAAACATTCTGAGTTTTTTACAACTTGTCCATAAAGTGTGCCAGTAAGCTTAGTGTCTAGCTTTATCTAGATTTCACTTGGAAAAAAAATTTTCATTAGCCTCATTGTGACTTTTTTAAAAGAGCTACAGATAATTTCATTAGTGAGTCCTTAGGGAATGAATACCCTAAAGAGCCCTAGTTCCATTGATTTGTATTGAACACAAAGTTAGTATCCAGGCTCATACAAAAGCTTGGGAGAGTATCTACTAAGACTATCTACTTTTTCTCTAAATTTTACTTAAGTAGAAAATGCATGAGTATATGTGATCCTTAAAAATTATATACTAAGACTGTTAGTTTAAAAATAACTTAATTATAGAAATAAATTAATGATGTTCCAAGAATCACGAGGCCTTTCTGACTCAACTCAGAGATGAAAAAAGAATACATTAAAACAAATAAACCCAAGGTAGCAAATATCACTGTAATCTCATCTTACTGCCTTGCTGCAGAGCTGTTTCCCAGAGACCTCTCCTGTCCTCAGAAAGTCTAAACTTTGTAGCTTCGCATACTTTTCTATAACTGAACTCTGACCATCATGATTTTTCTTTTAAAGACTTTTTACTCCAAAGTATGGTTCAGATTGATAGAAGTAGATTTAGGTGTCATTCCTATTTGTTGTTGGTTTCTTTTCTTTATTCTTTTCTTTCTCCACCCCCCAATCTTTTTAAATGGCTGATAAATCCCTTCTTTCTGGTTCACTAACTTCATGCCACACCTGGTAACCAACTCCTTTTGGAAGCATTCCTTTCGTTAGAAAGTGCAGGCCTCCATGGAGTTACCTGGAAAGCTGCCATCCCTGAACACTCTGAGGAGGAATCAAGAACAGCCGGAATTGAAGATTCTGCATGGATTGCTTTGGGCAAGGAAGGGGACTGAACCGTTGAAGAGGGATCAGGTCAATTGGGGAAAGGCGTTGTAGGTAGCTCAGTGACTGGGGACCTGTTAAAACATGAAAAGGCCCTGCTTCCCTACTGTCCCCAGCCCTGGGACCCATCAGCCACAGTGCTTATTCACAGCACTTGCTCCTGGCTGGTTGCTTCAAATGATGAGACTTCAGCCTTGGCAAGTCACTTATCAAATTTCTCCATGTTTTCTTACTTCACAAAAAAAGCAAGTATTTCTCTGTGCTATGGTTATGGCTGAGGGTAGGATTTTCTCAGTAAGATGCATTAAAATGGTTAAATCAGTGAGTAAGGCAAGTTTAATGCCTTTGAAGATGAACTTGGGCACGCAAATGATGGAGTCATGTCGCAAACATAAGTTTTCCACTGGTGACCAGACAATGGCTCCTTTCTCACAGACAACTGCGAGCAAAGTAAGGTAAATGAGTGAGATTCATATGTTACTTAGGGACAGATTCATGGATCATAATTAATTTCCCTAAGCAATAGCTTGATTTATAATTTGACAGAATACTAGATTTGCCTACACCTTTAAAAACACATGACCTAAATACTAATAAATTTATAATATAAAAACATGATGTTAATCTGGAATCACAAACATTTTGTACTTTTATGAATATGGCTTGAATAATGAATGGAGTGTTCATGCTGACATAAAAGGCTCTGGACAAAATTATCAAGTAGGTGATGCTTATCCTTGATGGCCTTCTACTGTCTTCTTTCAATATTCTTACTTTCATCTAATTCTTCCCTAAAGTTACAAGGGCTCATGTAGGTTCTTTACTAAAATACTCTACTTTGAGCATGCCCTTCTCCATTATTGTTGTATATTCCAGACTTATGCATAGAGCAATATGGTGAAGAGCGTGGGCTCATGTCCTCTGCCCTTTATTTGCTGTGTGAATTTGGACAGTTCTTCTTAACCTTCCCAAGCTTCACTCTGTTTCCTACCTGTAAACTGAGGAAATAACTGGGCCTGGGTGGTTTTGAGGATTGAGGGAGATTTTGTACGCAAGATCCTTAGCACAATGCCTGGCACATAGCAAGCTCATTAAATGTTAGCTTAGAGTCAAAATGCACCTATCCAATGCTCCTAAATAGCTCTGTTCTCTCATAGATAGTAATTAGGAATAGGTGGGTGGCTGTTAAACAAATCTAAGCTGGATTGGCCACAGGGTAATAATGTGTTGTACTCCTACAAGTAGCATGTTCACATCGCCGGATCTTTCTAAAAATCGGAGTTTAATCCAAATGTACAATGCTATGGTGGAGATTTTAGACACTGGGGCAGGCATCTGCCTGCAGGGGTGGGAGGTGGATAGGGGAGTGAGCTCTTTTGGGATCACACTCTCTGTATGGTTCTCTAGATCCTTGCTACTTTACATGTGTGCCATGGACCAGTAGCAACATCACCTTGAGCTTGTTAGAGACGCAGAAATATATTACCGTCCCCATTCCTGTGCTACTGAATCTGAGTCTGCATTTTAAAAGATCTCCAAGGGATCTACGTACATTTAAGTATGAGAAGCCTTGCTCTAGATCACATATCAAATTCTAGTACTCTGCTTAAGAATAGAAACTTGCAAAGATCAAGTTTTAATTGTGAATCTCAGCTGCAAAAAAAATGCACATACTCTTCTCTTTAGGTATCTTAGATCTAAACAGCCTTTTACTCACTTGCCTTGGGCAATAAACACTTTATAATAATTTAATTTATTGTACTCCATCTGTACCTCTTAAAGGAAAAGCTGGGCCAGTAAAATGTTTTTGTGAAGACTGTTAACAGAGGCTATCTCTCAGGCATGGATAGGAGAATGGTAGATTTCTATCTTTTTTTCCAAATAATTCTGTACTGTTGGAGTTTTTAACAAATATAATTATTTTTATATATAAAAGAATTTTTAAAGGAGATCAAGAAAATTTGTCATCTTATTTGACTAAGGTTTATATGGCTAACCATAGGGACATTTTAATTAAAATATTTGAGAAATTTCCCCTCAGATAGGGAATTATCTTTTATTTCCTTTACAATATTGAGCAACAGTAAACACTATTCCATGAATATAATCACACTTGATGGCATGTAACAAAACATCCCAGCAGGTTATGATTTTGAAGCACGGTTACTCTTACAGAATGCCATCAGATTATTCATATGTAGCTATTTATCATGCACTATAAAAGTGATCTTTCAAAGCTATTTGAAAGCAAGGGAGGAGAAAACACTCAAACTTCCTTAGCTATTCACATGTAGGATCTATTCTCTTAAAGATAAAATCCTAAGTCAATAGACATAAGTTGTAGTATATTACCTCATCATGTACATGATTTATCGCAGATGGAAGTCAACTAGAAACTGAATTACTTTGAAACTTTTACTACTGACATTAAAATTCCAGATCTGGATACCTACACACCTTATAGTGCTTCTGAAAACAACTTTTTGCAGACACAGAAGGTACACCTACAACTTTATTTAACTCTATCAACAAAAAAAGCAGGCACAATCATTTTCAAAACTACTGATTTCTAATTACCTATTCATGTATCTGAACACTGTAGCCTGACCTGGCTTTGCAAATCAACCAGTCACTTCACAATCAGTTGCATACATTCTTAGCCAACTCCCATTATGTTCCTAGCCATTTTACTCGAAGAGGAGAAGATCCCAACAAATCTAGTATCTTTTTAGCTTTCATGATCACCTTTGATTGAAGTATTAATTCTCTATCCTACTTCTTAATGGAAACCACCTAAGCATTAACTGGCCAAAAATGCACCAAGCTGTTTAGCAATTATGTATTAGATATGTTTGAAGAGATCAAGGTGCACTCACATGCCCTGTGCTATGGATATGTCTCTGATTAGCTTGTCATCTGCTCAGAAGAAGATGTAGGCTGATTCTCCCATACAGTCTAGCAGGCCAGCTGTTAGCTGCCTGTCAAGCCCTCAAGTGGACAAGTAGTCCAGGAGCAAAAATGTCACTCCTTTGATCCGGCAAGGAGCAGCTGCTGATTTATAGAGTAGGACTTTGTTCTTCCGTTCTATTTTACTTTCTTTCCTAAGGCAGAACCACAAAATCCAGGAGAAAAAAAAAGCGCCGTTCCCAGCAACATCAACAAGCTCTGACAACTGCAACAGGGTTTTTCTTGGCCCTAACAAAGCTCTCAGGCATCTCCTTTGACGCTCACCTTTCCCCCTCCCCTTCCTCCCACCCCCACCATTTTTTGCAATGCGGTAGTTATTGTTTAATTCAGCTTCTGTAAATGGAATGGACTGTGGCCAGCAAGCCTGCGGCATAAACACACCTGTATGAAAGAAGCCTTATTGTAGCAACCATCTACAAGGAAGCTCGCATGAACCACACGCTCCTGAGTTCAGAAAGAATGCTCCATTTTTTCTGACAGCAAATTTTAGCCTAAGTGAGTTTCTATTTTTGGTGCCACCAACCTATGATGACCACATTTGAACTGCTTCCTTTCCAATGGCATTACACTCTTTAAATCAAAGAGATAAAAGGATTACATTTTCTTTTTTCTTTTTTATCTGTGAGCAAACAGATCCATCAAAAATGTTTATCCGCTGCCTGTAATATCAATCATTGAGAGCTGGGTAAACGCCCAGAAAGGCTTTAGCAAATGCATTATCAAAGATGCTATAATGTTGATTTCATTACCACTGATTTATATTGACATGACTTTACCCGAGTAACTTATAAGGGAGAAAAAAATCAACAACAAAATCTACATAAGACATGTGCATTGTCTTGCTAAGAATTAAACTGCTTTCAAATGCATAATCCTGTTCTCAACAGATAAATCTGTCAGGCTAGAGATGCCCTATCAACCAAGTGGGACATGCAATAATCCTATGAGATATACTGTGACAAGTCATCAGCCACATGTATGTATGTATATATATGTGTATTGTGTGTGTGTGTGCACATGTACATGTATGGAAACACACACACACACAGCAATAAATTTTGCCAGAGATGAATTCATTAACACCTGGCTCAGTTTTCTGTGCTGCTGCTGAAGTAGGGGTGATAAGGACACACACAGACATATATACACACATACATATAGACAGAGCTACCAATTCTAGGATATTTAGACATATTACTGCATAGATCAAAGACAGGAATTTTGTCGGGGGTCGGGGCGGGGGGGTGGAAATGCCAGAAACAAAGGAGAAAAGAACGGTTGCTAAACATTCTCACTTCTATTATACTCAATCATGCCATGTTCTAGTGTTTGCTCCCTTCCCCTCTATCTAGGGGAACAGAGATATTTCTCACCCTCATTTCTTGCTTTAACCTACATTACCCTTTGGCCAGTCAAAAGTTACTAATCACCTACCTCCTCCATGTTCACAGAATTGTATTCATAGATGCTTTCTCTAGGGGCGTGTGTGTGTGTGTGTGTGTGTGTGTGTGTGTGTGTGTTTCCCAATGAGAGACTGGGTTTGACATGGGAAGAGGGCGGAAGGTAAAGCTAGATATAAAGGAGCAGATATAATGTAAGGCTTATTTTCATCCTGTTTTAATCCTAAAAAAAATTAGACCAAATAATTTTTAAGGTCCATAGTAACCTATCTATGTGCCACACATTGGTAAATCTTCCCTATTCTATACTTAACATAAAACAAATTTAATGACAGAATATAAGACAAATTTATATATAAAGTTATAAATAATACATACATATATAGTTATATGAGTTTCTTTCTCCACATATATGAAAAATGCAAGTTATGCCTTTAAAGATTTTTATTTTCACATCCACAGAAACAAACTGAAAATCACAACTGGAGAACACACAAATAATTACAAATTAAAATAGCCCATAGTAAATAAGTGTCATGAGGTCAATTAAAGAAGGTAAAGATAAAGATTAATCTCAAATTCTTGGAGGAAGAAAGCTGAACCAGATTAAAATAACGTGGAATATTGGAAGAAAAGAAAACAAGGAAATGGCATGCTGTAAAGCACCAGTGCAGACCAGGGCTGATTTTGTGCAAGGGAGGATAAAGGAATTGAACTCTGGCTCCCAGCTTCGATCTGGAAAACATGGCTATGATTAACATGCAAGCTGGTGGAGGTTCTTGAGTGATAAATTGAATCCCTGAAATTCCTAAATGGTAGAATGATAAAATATGGTGTTTGAGGAAGATCTTTCCAAGAGCTATGTATAGGATGAACTGAACTGATGAGAATCTAGAAGTTGAGAAGATGGAAAGTTCTTGTCCAATCCAGGCAGAAGAGGGAAACAAAACGAGCTCTGATTAAGGTGGTAGAAATGAAAAAGAAGTAGGGTATTTGGTTAGGAGAACTGCTGATAAATTATACTTAGATGAAAAAGGAGAGATACAAATATAAAAGATAATAAGAGGATAAGTCTGAGAATTTATGTTTAGTATGTTATCGTGTACAGTTGATGAAAATTGGAAATAGATGAGAAATTCCTATTTGTTGTGGTGGGAAGAGGCAAACTCAATTTTTCAAATGTTACCTTTGGTTTGACAATAGGACTTTCAGGCTGAGAAAGTATGTAAGCCACTCAAGAAAAAAAAAAAAAAAAAGACAAAAGAAGAGCAAAAGGTAGTAACTTAACTTCAAAACGACTAATTTCTTCCTATTTTCCAAGCTATATGAATATTCCAGAGCTGCAGGAGTAGGTAATAGGATAAACTGCCTGCTGGCTACCTCCAAAAAAATTACTTCCTTCCTCTTCCAAATTATCCTGTAAATTTTAGGAAGTTCTTTATCTGACCATGATTGGCCAAGTTGATTGTTAGTAAAAACCTCTGTGGTCAAGGCCTTGTTTCTAATAGGTCCAATTCGCTTTTTCTTTAAATTTTGAGTTAATTTGCGCAACTAGATTTAGAGGCCGATGATAATTACATACATGTTACAGTGGGTGTTGCTACACAAATTACGTTCCACTCCCTACTTAACAAAAGTAAATTTAGTGATGGAACTTATCAGAGAGTTTTAAAAACTGGAATAGGAAAATCTATACATAAGACTATGTGTTTTTAAGCAATAGCATAAAACAATCAAGGGTGGGTTTTCTCTAGGTAGTGACAACTAATTTAGAAGAGAATTGATAGGACAAAGTGTTACATTTAAAAGGGGCTCCATTAAGTGTGATGGCTTCCAAATTGTGTCCTCCTTTCAAACCATATTTTTCTTTTTAAATGGGCTTTTAAGGTGAAAAATATAGCACTTCACCCAAAATGGTGTGGAAACAAATGGTTCTCAAGTCTCTATTCTTCAACTCAAGCCAAACCACCCCAACACACCGGCAATCTAAAGCCACTTGGAGGGAAGGTGCTGTGCATGTGAATGTCCCCGTGGCCCTTTCATTTGTCTGGGGATCTCTTTTTTCTAAAGCAGCAGGGGATACTTCAGAAGACCAGATTGGCATGCCAGAAGTGTTTGGATGGACCAGGCTCTTATCCTCCTCTCAATTCTCCTGCTGCTTTAAAAGAAAGGATGTGGCAGAGGACACATTCGGAAGGTGGCAACATTCTTAGGGCCCTTTATCAATACCACCGCTTTCTTTAAATTGTAGCTTGGTCTCTTGTTTGAGAGGCTGAGATTTTAGCACTTTTAAAGGGAACCATAAGTGAGAAATCTCCTAGGTGTTAAACTTTAGAGTGGCTTCAACCCAAAATACGAAAAAATGAGATTAAAACACAGAAAGTCAAGTAATATTAAGAAAAAGACCCAACAAACAAAATATCATAAATATGCATATGTATATTCTTTCTGTTTAAACCAAATGCTATTTAACCAGTTTATACTGGCATCGAGTAAAGGTGCCAATGGGTAAAAAAATCAAAGATCTAAACAATTTTAAAACTCACTTTACATAAATTATAGTTCTAACAGCTACACATCTAACAATAGCTTTAAAAATTATTATTAAAACATATTATATTATGTCAGAAAGCAAAAAAAAATCTATTCATGAATACATGACTTAATATCCTCACATTTATGATGTTCACACATCAAAGACCAAATTCCAAATAAAAGTTCCTGACTGCCTTTTCTTAATGACAAATTAAACATCTTTTACTCTGATTTGACAGCTGGGTAGCATTCTGTGTCTTCTCCAGCGATGTTATATGCAGTCTTTCCAATGTGACGGTATTATTACCCACAAAATTTTTAGCATCATCCCGTAATCATAAAAGACATAAAATATATCTTTATAAACCACAAGAGACCTAGCAAACCAGCAGTTATGCCACATCTGCTTTAGTCCTTAAATATTTTAGCTTTAGAGGGTTAGTTAGTGGATTTTCCCCCTGATTTGTGAGAAATAGAGACATCAACCTTTGATTCTGACATTACCTACAAAGCTGTAATCTATAATAGACAAAAGAGCAAACACATTGTACCGCAATTTGAGAATTTTTACAGCATATTCAGATTTCACATCTCCTATCAGAATTTCCTAAAGTGGTTTAACTTAATTTTTAGAAATAGAAACGATGGCATTTCTCTTTTCTATTTCCACTTTCACAATACAGATAAAGTAACAACACTGTCTATCAAAAAATAACTTGGCTGGGCATGGAGGCTCACACCTGTAATCCCAGCACTTTGGGAGACCGAGGCGGGCGGATCACCAGCCTGACAAACATGGAGAAACCCCGTCTCTACTAAAAACACAAAAAAATATTAGCCGGGCATGGTGGCGGATGCCTGCAATCCCAGCTACTCAGGAGGCTGAGGCAGGAGAATCGCTTGAACCTGGGAGGCAGAGGTTGTGGTGAGCCGAGATCGCGCCATTGCACACCAGCCTGGGCAACAAGAGTGAAACTCCATCTCAAAATAATAATAATAATAATAATAATAATAATAATAATAATAATAATAAAAACAAAACAACAACAACAACAAAACCTTAATTTGGTTTAACTGCCACAGATTCTGTAGAGTCAGGTAATGTATAAATAAACAAAAAGCAATTAATACTTTTAAAGTTAATGTGCTAACTAACCAGGACCACACTATTCCTTTGGCCTGGGCTGGGCTTTCTGCTATGGCCATCTGGCTAACACATCCTTCAAAGTGCTTACCACAGAAATCTCTTTGAGGCAACTTCCCTGGTTCCAAAGTCTGATTAAGAAGCACTTCCTCAGTGGCACCGAGCTAATATGCTCAACACAGTACTTATTCACAATTGTGATTTACTTGTCTGACTTTCCTACTAGATAGCCTTAGAGAGCAGGGCCACATCTTAAGTTTTATTATTGACACTGCATCAGGAATATAGTACACCCTCAATACAATGTTTGTGAGTGAATAACTAAATGAGTGAATGAAAATAGGGTTCCTTCATCTCGGATATAACTTAGAATTGAGAATAAGAGAGCCCTGAGTTTAAGGATTTCCTTGTTCTCATTTTATAAGAGGCATAGCTGAATCCTTGATGAAATGATTTGCCCCAGAGCAGGACAGAACTAAGGTGGGAAATAACTCAGCCTTTCTGGCACTGGTCTAGTTATTTTTGTACTCACAAACAACTCAAGATACAGACTAGAGGTATTAGTGAAAGGTGCGAATCTATCTGGGCATTAGAGAGGCCAGGTAAATCGTAGGTGCAGATGTGATTTGGAAGAAATTGGGCCTCTGGCTTTTCTAGGCTGGCAGGCAATATGCACAGTCTGGGACATAACCGTATTGGGGATGATGGGGCAGTTGACTCAAGTGGAGAGGAATGAGAACTGAGGTCAATGAGGTGTTATGAGTATGTGTGTGGGGGTGGGGGTGGGGGTGGGGGTTTTGGGAGAGAGGGATAGAGAATAGAAAGTGAAGGAGGAAGATTTGTGAGACTCAGAAAGGAAAGGAGACAAAGGAGAAATAGAGGCACTTTGAGAGGCCAAGGTAGGAGGATTGCTTGAGCCTGGCAGTTTGAGGCCAGCCTGGGCAACATGATGAAGCCCCATCTCTACGAAAACCTTAAAAAATTAGTCAGGTGTGGTGGCTTGTATCTGTGGTCCCAGCTACTGAGGAGGCTGATGTGGGAGGATCGCCTGAGACCAGGAGGTGGAGGCTGCAGTGAGCCGAGATGGTGCCACTCCACTCCAGTCTGGGCAACAGAGCCAGAATTTGTCTCAACCCCCAAAACAAAAAGCTTTTTAAAAATATTTTTTCTGATATCTTTGTAAGGACATTTTGCTCCCAAATGTGCTCTGAGGAACTCTGGTCAATAGGTATTTCCCCAGAATAGGGGCCTAGGTCAAATAAATATGGAGAAAACAAATGTGAAGGTAATCAAAGTGAAGTCACTTTCTCTGCTGCAGGTTGTGTCACAGCCTTCAATAGAGTGATATATATTACAGATCTCTAAGAGAAGGTGATGGTACCAATTAATTCCTGACTCTGGTTGTTCAGATTTTGAGGGGCACTAGGGTTCCAAGGACGTGAAAAGAAAATGAAGCGGCATCCTAATTTTTAACATAAATTACATTTTTAAGCCTTTTATCAACTTAAAAATAGGCTTTCTTTCCATCTTTAGATTCCCCCAAGTCAGATTCAGAGATGAAGAACCACTTGTAGGGCTCTCGTTTATATATAACCTGTTCATTAGTACCCCATGACTACCCCACATATGACACCTTGACCCCTAAAATGTGCTGTGGCTGAAAAGGTTCTTTAGAACTTTTCTATCTCTTGCTGGGCGCAGTGGCTCACGCCTGTAATCCCAGCACTTTGGGAGGCCGAGGCAGGCGGATCACGAGGTCAGGAGTTTGAGACCAGCCTGGCCAACATACTGAAACCCCGTCTCTACTAAAAATACAAAAAATTAGCCAGGCATGGTGGCAGCGCCTATAATCCCAGCTACTCGGGAGGCTGAGGCAGGAGAATGGCTTGAGCCCGGGAGGCGGAGGTTGCAGTGAGCTGAGATTGCGCCATTGCACTCCAGCCTGGGCGACAGAGGGAGACTCTGTCTCAAAAAAAAAAAAAAAAAAAAAAAGGAACTTTTCTATCTCTAAGGTAATTTGATTATTAGGCTTAAATGTTTTCTCTACCTTTTCCTTTCCTTACTTTTCTCATATTTTTCCTACTCAATGAAATATTTAAAAAAAAACGATCATTGGGTATTTTACTATGCCTAAAATGTCGGCTTCAAAATAGCTGTTTGAAACCGAAGAATAATCTTAAGAATAACATGTGTGTGTGTGTGTGTGTGTATGTGTGTATATATAGAAACATATATATGCATAAATATCACATATATACATATATATTTTCAATACCTTCTGGATGTTTCATTAATCAGAACTGTGACTGAGCTGTGTGTGGCCATCTAACTTTAGCATGTCTGTTACATGTGTTGGAGACACACGCATGTAGAGGGTAGGAGGAGGTGGGGACAATGTTCAGAGGAAGGAGAAATGAGAAGAGGAAAGAGACAGGGGAAGAGGAAGTGCTGCTTTGGATAATGTATGTCAATGTACATCAAACGCTCCCAATCAATTCTACTTTCTTGTTTACAGAGCTTACAAGTACAAAATCAGCTTTTACTTAGAACTGTGTTAAACACCACCTGCCTGCCCTCTGAACCTCGCTGTCCCGAGATGAGGTCAGCCCGGTGAAGGGCTCTGGTTCTATAAGCAATCCTGTCATTCAGGCTAACAGCAGTGATTCACTCACAGGAGGCAAAAATGACTCAATTGTTGGGCTTATTGACTCCAGGGAGCACAGCTACTCTATTATTACCATGGAGTGCAAACACCCTGAGCTCTGTTTTGGTCCACTTAAAATTACTATTTGCTGTGAAGAATTGGCAAAGCAATTCTTAAAATGATGGGGGTGAAAGTCAGGCAAGCGCCATTATGGGCTTTTCCTTCTGTTTAAGCAGAAGTAAGCAGTACAGGACTCGTTCTGAGCCTGACCCACTTATTTAACCTTTTATTCACTTTGTTGTATTAACATATATTAACTGGCTATATAAGCCCTGGGGGGATAAAAAACCTCATGACCAAATTATGGTTCCATTTTCATGGGTAACCTCTCCTTGGGTGGAAATTAAACCCCAATATAAATACATTTTAGGTCCACACAAAATTGAGGAGGAATGCCAAAAAACAAATGCTGAACAACAGTCCTGCAAGGACCACAGCAACCATGGAGTGGCTGGGTAAATTACACACAAGAGGAACTATTTGAAAAACCAAATAAATTTAATTAAATAAGTTACAAAGTTATTTTCCTATCTCTTATCTACTCCCCTTGGTTAATATCCATGACATACTGATGTTGCATAATTGCTCTTATGGAATGCTGCAGCTCAGAGCCGTAATGAGCTGCCTTTGCACAAAGGCAGCAAAAGTGGTTTCCCTACAGAGTTATCTTCTCAATTATTTATACTTGCAACACTTTCACATAATGGCAGCTTTAAAATCAAACAAACAAAGCAAACCGTACAATAAAGGAAGGAGGCAAGAAGGTGCAGGGACCTTTTCCTTTCTTTTTTGAACACTAGAAGGGATGGGCAAGCCACATAAAGTCAATGAATTTGGTTCCTGGAAAAGTCTCAGGGGCCTTGCAACCAGGCGACATCAAAGCATTTGGAGATTGCCACCTTGGTGAGAGATTAAACATGCTCTGCATACCTGCTCTGCTTTTAATCTGTCATATCTAAATATATGAAGGAATGCAAACTTTATTTCTTCTGTTTGTAAGTTTGTCTTTGAAAATTCCTAATCAGAAGACTTGCTACTCACCCCCAACTCCTGAAAAAAAAAAAAGGTGCTAAACTGTCAAAGTGATGTCAGTGTAAACAGAAAATGGTGCTGTGTGTTGTACCTGTCCCTCAGGCTGTGGAAGGGCTTGAAGGTTTTTAATAGTGCTTCTTTCCAGTGTCCACACCTGCCTTTGGTTAATCACTCAAAAAATTATATACAGCAGAAGAAAAACTGCTTGGCAGTTATACCATATATGGACATACAAAATAACATAAAGGGTATATTTAAATACTAAGGCAGAACTATAGTGTTATTTCTAATATTTAAATTTGGTATACATTTGTAATGAGCTGCTTACTGCTACCATCCAACTCAGACTTACTTGGTTCTTAGCGCCTATCAGTCTCCTGCTTAGAGTAGATGCTCAATAAATGCTGGCTATGTGATGTTTTCAAGTTAATCCATAGATGTGGTTGCAGATTATATTTTTATATTTTAAAAAATTAAAAGTGAAATTTGGACACATTTTGGACCTGCATAACATTGACACTTAGTTTGATTCTCCATTAAACGAGCATAGATTTTGGCCTTTAAGAAAGAGTTAACAGCCTCTACTTAAACAGGTATTCCACATCAATTAATAGCCACTCGTATATCTGTGACTCAAGATATTCATTAGCAATACCAATGAAACAAAGCTTTTACATCACCTACTGGCTGTTTCCAAATAACAAAATGTTAAAGCAACTATTTCCTTAAAGTCCTACGGGAAAGATTATAGAAGAGAGTAAAAAAAAAATTTTAAAAACCTCAAAACTTATTTCTGACAATATTCCTACATGCACATACATTGAATTTACACACATACGCACCTATTTTTCATAAATGTGTCTTGTGACCTTAAATCCCACTTGACTTCACACACTCAGGGAGAAAAAAAAAAAAAGCTTAAGGAGATTTTTTTCCTCCTAAGCACACAGGTACTACTATGAAAGGTCAGAAGGAAAAAAATACACCCTGGGGAAAAGAGCTCAGACCACGATACATAACCCAGCTGAGGTCGTGGAAGAGAAGCTCTTGGAACTGAGCTGGGATCCGCCATCTTGTTTTGCTTTGCCCCAAGAATCAAACTAAACTGATATCATATTGTGTCCACTTGCTGCCACTTAAAGTTGTTCTTCCTATGAAGAGCTAGGAATGAGCCATCGTTTCTTGGCCACTTCCTTTCTTCCTGCCATCCTCACCTCCAAGGTCAAAGCGATTGGTCGTATGGTGGGATCTAAGGGGTTGGCAACCTTGCAGTTGTGGCCCCAATTCTACTTATCAATATAAATTTACACCCCACTGTTGGTCTCTGAGCAGCACTAGCCACCAACAGTAATGAAAATGATCTTTCTGAGTATGTGCATGTGTGGTTATGAACTGGACAAAGGAAGATGGAGAAGCATAAGAATCCAAGGAGAACACAGATGATAATAAGAAAACTCTTGTGCCAGATTATTCAAGACGCATCTCTGCTGTAGGCAAATATAAATCTGACTGAACTTTGGCATATTGCAAATATGTCCCATGACATGCATAATATACTTTTCAAAAATGTTAATGCAACAACTGGTATGTGATCAATTACTATGTGAAAGATTATACTGAGGTCTAGAAGAGAGTTGGGTAGTTTTTGCGTTTTCAAATATGGACAGGTTCTGAAGGGAGGTCTCAGTTTCTGAGTTTCCCATTTGAAAAGTGCTCCCTCTGGCAGTAAAAACTGATGTGAAGGTTAGTAGAGGATGGGGGAAAGTGACTTGATTCTGAGGTGCCTGGAGAATAAAACCAAAAGCTGAAGTGGAGCTGAGAGGGCGTGGCTTTCATCCCTGGGAGGGCTCTGGCTGATGGGAATAGCAGTTGCTATCAGTGGCTTGAGGGTAGTAAGATTAGATGGCCCTCAATTCCCAAACGTGACAGAGTCATATGAAACCTTAACCTCTATTTTTTTTTTTCCAGCTTTCCTCAACCGCAGCAACACACTCTTTCGTAGAAGGCTAGCCAATTAACCAAGCATTAAAAAACCCCACAAATCTATAGCAATAGCTTTGCAGGACAAAAAGACGTGTGAAGTCAACACGTGTTGTTATAAACAACATGAGGCAGGACGTTCAGGAGCCAAATTAATTGAAATAGGCTGTGACTGAAACAAACAAACAAACAAACAAATAATCAGAAGAACTGAAATCTCTCTCTCCTTTCCTCAAGTAACCTGTGTATGTTCTTTTGCATTTTAATTCACAGCAACAGGCCTTCAGTTTCTCCGTGACTGGTGCAAATCTGATAAGGGGTTGGCACAAATATACTGAGCCTAGTTTACAATTTGTTTTGCAACTTCCCTTCCCAGATAAACATAGTCCAAGTACAACTTCTGAAAAAAAAAAAAAAAAAAAAAAAAAAGTTGTGTTTACTTATCCTGTTCTTAAGATTTTTATTTTTTTTCTCCTGAATGTTCCCTCAGGATGCTGGCTTGAAACCTAGAAAAAGCTTGGATTTCAGTTTCAGTCTCCAAGGTATTCTACTGTTCAGCTGGGCCGTGTGCTAGGAGGGAAGCTCTCCACCTTGCTGATTTAATTAACAGGATTCTTTTCATTATTATGGGGATTTAGTTTCTTCTTGCCTTTCAGTGTTTGGGAAACACTGATTTATGTTTTATATTTTGAAGGAAAATTTATTGTTCTTTGACAGCTGACGCTCTGTAAATCCCTGGCACCAAAAGGACCCCAAGGAGGTGTCACAGTTGCCTTGCCCTGCCCACCTATATGCTGTCATCTCAAGGGCCCCCTCCAGAAGTGAGGAGAATCGTCAGCTGCTCAGTGCCCAACCCACTCCTCCTCCCACTGATCATTATGCCAGCAGGGGTTGGCCCATTCCCATTTATGAATGGTGGTATCACGGATTCATTTAAGTGAAGCAAACAGTCCATGAATCTGACCTGGATTTAATCTCTTGACTAAATAGAGCTCATTGAATCAAGTGGAAGAATGTGCTGTACTTATTATCATAACCATGGCTGAACCAAAATTCAGGGCAAATTTTGTAAAGATGAGGATGCTTAGGAGGACAGAAAAACAAAATATTTAAAGTTAGCACTATAGAAAATCTGGCATAGATGGTTATCAAGCTCTACCGGGTTATCAGTCTTCCAAACTACACAGTCCATCAAATTCTGACTTGCAGAAAAAGTGAAATGTAGTGAAAACTCTGGTAGCTAATGTATATTTTAGGTGAAAAATTTCAGGTGTCAATGCTAATAATTTCATTACATTAAAGTTTCCTTTTCTTCTTCTTCTTTTTTTTTTTTTTGTGGTAAGAGACAGGGTCTCAGGCTGGGCGTGGTGGCTCACGCCTGTAATCCCAGCACTCTGGGAGGCCGAAGCGTGTGGATCACGAGGTCAGGAGATCAAGACCATCCTAGCTAAAACAGTGAAACCCTGTCTCTACTAAATATACAAAAAATTAGCCGGGTGTGGTAGAGGGCGCCTGTAGTACCAGCTACTCAGGAGGCTGAGGTAAGAGAATGGCGTGAACCCAGGAGGCAGAGCTTGCAGTGAGCCGAGATCGCGCCACTGCACTCCAGCCTGGGTGACGGAGCGAGACTCCATCTCAAAAAAAAAAAAAAAAAAGAGAGACAGGGTCTCACTTTTTTGCCCAGGCTGAAGTGCAGTGGTGTGATCATAGCTCACTGTATCCTCAAACTTCTGGGCTCAAGCAGTCCTCCTGTCTCAGCCTCCCAAGTACCTAGAACTACAGGTGTGCACCACCACACCTGGCTACTTTTTAAATTTTTTTGTAGAGATGGTATCTTGCTATGTTGCCCAGGCTGATCTCAGACTCCTGGCCTCAAGCAATCCTCCCACCTCAGCCTCTCAAACTGTTGAGATTATAGGTGTAAGCCACTGCACACAGCCAACAAAATTTCCTTTTCTAAGAAGGCTTCAAAATTCATAACTTCCTTTCATTCATATTATTATAATTAACATTTATTGAGCTAGACACTAAACTGAATGCATACATGTATCCTCTTATGAAATTCTCACAAAAACCCTATGGAGTGGATAACATTATCAGCATCCCCATTTTCTGTTGGGGAAACTGAGAGTTAGCAAAATCTGATAATATGCCTAAATTCACCAGTTAGTAAGTGGCAGAAGTGGGAGTCAGATCCACTCATGCACACATGTGCGCACACACACATACATGCATGCATGCAAATGATTGGAGGCTAGGAAATTAGGAATATTTAGGGTTGTTTTTCCTACCTTGTTAGGAGAGGCCTGCAGCTGAAAGAACTTCTGGGAACCAAAAGCAACCTGATCACAAGCTATCTTAAATCCAACAGACTCTGTATCTGCTATTTCCCAGTCGAATAGAGAAATTGAACCAATTATTAGAGCAGACACATAAAATGGAGCCTTGGAAATTACTTCATCTGTAGAAAACTTCTAGACCAGAACTTTTCACTTATCTAAATTTGAAAGCCAGTAGGTTCTAAGGAAGAATATAGAAAAAAACAAAGAATGTGCAAAGAATTCTGTAGTGGTTAGCATTTTTAAAGTCTTCAAAATTAAGAGAAATTAGTGTGGGAATGTGGTCAAACTGTTGAGGAAAAAAATAAAAGAAAGTAAGCCTTTACTCTGAACCTGATTCAACAGGTCCAGGCTAATTTTCTCATTCATCAGTTCTAAGGGTTATACATGAATAGTGCTTTTGAAATTTGAATTATCTTTGTTTATTCAGCCTGTCCATCAGGATCCTTAAATGCAGACTGTAACTGTCCTAAAAACTCAGACTTCTTGAATTTTCCTACAAAGGAAATCCTAAACAGATTTTTATCTCCAATCATACTCTAGGGAAACACCTGGGTAAAATGTCACCTAAGGGCACTAACTCATCATTGTACTGAATACAACCTAAAAGAGTTTCAGGGTCAATGACAGAGGGAAGCAAGAGAACACTTGAAGCAAATTAACACAATGGTGAGAAGTCTACACCAGAGACATGAGTAGGAACTCTTTACACACAGAGAGAATTTCAAAATGGTAGCCTCTCTTTGCTTATCTCATCTCTATTCCACCTACAAGAAAATTTTCCATTATCTTCCTTCAAATGGTCTTCCGGTTCCCCTGGTTCATCTCCTTTCTCTTATTAATAATCTTTGATTGCCTGCAGAAATTCTAGAAGTCACAATTTTTGATCTCCTTTAACAAATATTTATTCAGTGTCTGCTGCCTACTGGGCATTGCATCAAGGACCTTATCAGGAAGTAAATAGAGAAGAGACTGCATAACAAGCCACATTTGTCAAATAAAAAAAGCATTAAAATTTGGATTAATTTCACATCTTAGGGATCTCTGAATTTAATTAGAGAAACAAGACATACAGCCCTCTATCCATTAAGTTTTGTGTGATGAGAGAGGTAGCACAATTTAATGAAGAGTATGGGATTTGGAAATCTGGGTTTGAACTCTGGCTATACCTCTTCCTGAGTGATTTTGGACAAGTTCTTTAACCTTTCTGTGTCTTAACCTCCTCAAATGTAAAATGAGAATAAATTATATAGTCTACTTCAAAGACTTAAACTGAAGATGCAACGTGAAGTCCAATTTGTATTGTAAAGACATCAGAACAGCAGGTGAGAATTACCAGGAAACATATTTAAATAATTCTACAAATAAATGTTAATGCTTACAATCCTGTAGATGCTGCAAGGCATACATGGATGAAGAAGATTTAGTCTTGCTCTCAGAAAGGTTAGAGTTTAGCAGTAAAGCAATGACCATGCAATAAGATGAAAGAGTCTCAATGCCAGAAGAGTGGCCGTGGGTGTGCAGAAAAGGTGGAGATAACCTGGATGTGAGGTGGGGGGAGGAGAGGAAGCTTTGGGCCCTTCCTTGAAGGATTCTGACAGGAGGGAATGGGAAGGACAGAAGGAGAGAGAACATACCAGATAAAGAAAACTACTTAAGTAAATGCACAGACAGAGCAAGTACTCCTAGTCATAAGCTTAGTAGAAAAGGTACTGGACTGAAGTTAGGTGGTAAGTTTGAATCCTGCTGGGTGCAATTTCTTAGCTATGTGACCGCTCTGACTCACCATTTCTCATCTGTAAAATGGAGATGATACCTACCTCATAATTGTAAAGATTAAAGATTTTAGGCCAGGCACATTGGCTCATGCCTGTAATTCCAGCACTTTGGGAGGCCTAGAGGCAGGAGGAGTGCTTGAGTTTAGGAGTTTGAGTCCCAGCTACTCTGCAGAGTAAGGTGGGAAAAATCACGTGATCCCAGGAGTTTGAGGCTGCAGTGAGCTATGACCATGCCACTGGAGTCCAGCCAAGGTGACAGAGGGAGACTCTGTCTCCAAAAATAAATAAATAAATAAAGATTTATCCAAATAATAGGCATATTTGGATAAATTTTTGGGCAAATACTTGTACAAATATTATCAATGTTTTACGTACTTAAAAAATTTTGGAGGGCTGGGCATGGTGGGTCATGCCTGTAATCCCAGCACTTTGGGAGACTGAGTTGGGCAGATCACCTGAGGTCAGGAGTTCGAGACCAGCCTGATCACCATGAAGAAACCCCATCTCTACTAAAAATACAAAATTAGCTGGGCGTGGTGGCACATGCCTGTAATCCCAGCTACTCAGGAGGCTGGGGCAGGAGAATCGCTTGAACCCAGGAGGCAGAGGTTGTGGTGAGCCGAGATTGTGCCATTGCACTCCAGCCTGGGCAACAAGAGTGAAACTCCGTCTCAAAAAAAAAAAATTGGAAACAGTAATTTAAAAAATCCTCAATATTACCAAAAGAATTCTTATTAGTGGCTAGTTTATGTGTACAGTGGTCCAATCATAGCACTAATTTCTATAATCACTTAAACATTGGAGGATCAGCATCAAAATTTGTGTTATTGACTTGCACTTGGTATTTTATCTACAATGACCCACTATTGGAATGTAGATGAAATAGAGCAAGTAATAAGTGAGATAGCCTGAATTTTAAGCTATCTTGCTAGATTTTGTCTTTCAGAGTATCATTTTCTCCTTACACTGACATGGGTGAGCATAAACACAATAGGTGCATCTTTATTTAGAGCTCACAAATTATTTGTCCAAATATTTAGGCATGTAAGAACAACATACCCATCTAATTATTGTTCCCTGAAGTCAAGGATGAAGGAAGTTAAACTACATAGTCATTGGAGCATGGATACTGATGCTGGAATAAGAAAAATAAGAGGAAATGGAGGCTAGAGATTAAAGTCCCCGCAACACTTAGCAACCTACACTGCTTTTTTTTTTTTTGATGGAGTTTCACCCTTGTTGCCCAGGCTGGAGTGCAATGGCACGATCTTGGCTCACCGCAACCTCTGCCTCCCGGATTCAAGCGATTCTCCTGCCTCAGCCTCCCTAGTAGCTGGGATTACAGGCATGTGCCACCACACCTGGCTAGTTTTGTATTTTTAGTAGAGACGGGGTTTCTCCACATTGGTCAGTCTGGTCTCGAACTCCCGACCTCAGGTGATCCGCCAGCCTCGGCCTCCCAAAGTGCTGGGATTACAGGCATGAGCCACCGTGCCCGGTCTATACTGATCTTCAGGTACCACCTTTTTCTTTTTATAAAAGAATTCTTAGAAATCTTAGAAGGCTAAAGGGGAGAATGATGCAGAACCTGTTTCACTGATAAATAAAAACAGCTCTGCTAAAAATCCTTTAAGTTGAGCCCACATGGGATGACGACTTATGGATCACAAATGTGGGAAAATGGACCTCCATGCTTCCTTTGGCAGATAACAATCTCTTATTTCTCATTTTCACCAAATAAAGACAGTAGAAATACAGTCTTGACTTAGTTTATAAGAACTATACCCTCTGAATCGCCTGTGTTCTGAGGATAAAACAATAAAAAGTTATAAAGTAATCAAGTCCTTAAATTTAAAAAGAAAAACTACTATGGAAGTCATGTGGAATCTGTTGTTCTACATCCTTTACCTAGACTGGAACTGACCAGTATGACAAACGTGGGTGGAAGCTGAAATTTAACCAGCGCTCACGGCAGGGAGGTAACAGATCTTGTTTTCTATTGGTAAAAGCACACCCCAAAGGTTTCAGAAGGGCCAGGAAAAAAAAAAAAAAAAAAAACAAAAGAAAACCTCTGTTGTTCATTTTTAACCCGAAGAGCCAAATAAATCTAGTAAATTCTCCATTTGTTAATCAAACATGGCATATAAGGCTTTCTAGGATGCAGCCCCTGTAGAATAAAGTTGCCAAACCACCTTGGATAAATTTTTAATGAGATGTTTGCCTTGATGATAGGTATCACCAAGAAAAGGTATCTTGTGATGCCTGTGAAATATGTAGGATTGACTAGAGGAAGCCCATGTGGCCCTGTGGATTACATCAATCACAGGACCAAAAGAAGCAGCATGGAAAAGAAAATGTGAAATGATGAGTTCCAATAGAACATGAAGCATAAACATACATTCTATTCAAGGGACAGCCACCCAGCTTGTGTTAGAAGTCATTAACTATACTCAGACTCAGTTTTCCTGATACCGTATGCTATTTTATGTAGTTTGAAATAATTTCAAGGAAGTGAACTTCCTAGCATTTTCAAGGAAAAACACCAAAGCGCTTAGTCTCTGGTTTTAACTTCGGGAGTTGAAGGTTGCTTTCTGCCTCACTGTCTGTCTTCTCCTGATCCAAAGTGAGAAAGAATTTGGTTCACCCAAAGTGCGCCCCCACCTTCTGTGTTGTTCCCAGAGCTCGTGTTTCAGCACCACTTAGCATAACTCCGTACTTAAAACACAGTGTGGAGCCTGATACGCTAGTGACCTCTCGGCATTGTTGAAAAAAAAAAATGAAATGTAAGTGGTCCTGTCAAGATGACTACATTTAGATAGTCGGCACTAAAACAACAAGAAACAAAGATTCAAGTGCTGGTTGGAAGGCCCGAGGAAGAGCAGCTATAAAGAGAAGCCAAAGGAAGCAAAATGAGAATTTAAACATTGACTTAGTTTGCCCTTACGTACGAGGGCTTCCTTGTGGGAAATCTCACTCTCCAAGATCAGACATGATGAGATATTCCCAGAGTATCCAAGGACTTCCATGATCACTGATGTGGACTGATATGGAAATGAATATGCTTAAATAACATTTTGGCTTAGGGATATCATTTTTGTCTGGCAAGTTTGCCTTCCCAATCTTAAAAAATTAAACTGAGCTCTTTCCACAGGATAATGCAGCACATAGAAAAGAACTGGAAGGAGTAGAAGGGAGAGCACTGGTCAGTTAGAACCTAAAGGTTTAGTTCCCGTCTGACCCTGAGGAGCTTTGCAACAGTGAACAAGCCCTCAAGCCTGGAAGAGTCTGTGTTTCTTCATTTGTAAAAAGGGAAAAACCTTGTTCACTTCATAGAGCTGATGTGAGAATCAAGTGAGACAGCATATATAAAAGTGCCCCGAAAACTGTAAAGGGCTATAACATATAAGATAGTGTGGTAAAGAGGTATTTTTATACAGAATCGAAAGGGTTTTTTTGTGTGTTTGTTTGTTTGTTTTCACCTCATTTTACGTTTTAACTACTGAGATCTTTTTTTTTTTAATGTTACGTTTTACAGGAGTTCATCTAAAAGGGCAGAAGCAAACCAACAGAAAGTCCTTGAGGAGTATCTACCTCTAATCTTGTTTTCTGTATGAAATTCTGTAAGTCCCTTTGGAAACCTCAGTCTTTCTCATCTTTGTAATGAACATAGTATAACTTTCTTTTTTTCTTTTCTTTATTTTTTTTTTATTTTTTTTTTTGTGACGGAGTTTTGCTCTTTGTTGCCCAGGCTGGACTACGGGGGCACGATTTCAGCACACTGCAACCTCCGTCTCCCGGGTTCAAGCGATTCTCCTGCCTCAGCTTCCTGAGTAGCTGGCTCGCACCACCACACCCGCCTAATATTTTGAGATGGGGTTTCACCATGTTGATCAGGCTGCTTTCGAATTCCTGACCTTGTGATCTGCCTGCCTTGGCCTCCCATAGTGTTGGGATTACAGGCATGAGCCACCGCGCCTGGCCAAACATAGTATAACTTTCTAAGCAGTGTTTTTAATTATCTAGAAGAAAGTCTTCTGCCATATAAGTCTTGAATATAATCTGAAATTAATAATGTTCTCTAGAAACAAACAAAAAATCTTGCCCCCAAACAATATTTATTCTTATGAGTTGTCAATCTCCTTAGCAATAATATGTCACAATTTTGTCTGCTGCAACAGAAGAAAAACAAGCTGCACGCACAATACAAAATGCGCTTAATTTCTGGAGGGCACAAAAGGTACTTGCAATGTCACCTGAATTTAGGCCATTGTACAATGAACCAAGGAGGAAGCAGTGCAAGTGTAGCAGTTTCCCAACGAGCTTGATGTTTTCTAATTCTGGCCTACTTTCCCTTATTCTTTCTGATGATATCATCCTGTTCTAAGGTTCTGAGTTGTTGTTTTTTTTTTTTTTTTGTCATATATGTTCATTCTGCTAGGAAAACATGGCTTAATGCGTGCATTTGATACCAGGCTTACAGAATGCAAGCTTCCAACCAACTAGTCTATGGCCACCATACATCCTTCAGGAAAAGTCAAGCTATCCCTGATGCCCCATGATTCAAGCTGTGCAAAGCATTCACTCTGAACTGAATGAACACCTCCCAAAATGCATTAATACTGTAATAATCCTCACAGAAACTGGTAGATCACCACTAGCTGAGATTCTTTAGTATGACCAGGAAGCGTGTTGATATAGATCATGCGCTCTGGAGAGAAAGAGAGAGAAGAAAACATAAACAAAAGTTTTTCCTCACTGAGTCCTATCAGTTTCCCCCAGCATATAAAAGGTCCTATCCCAAATTCCCTCCCATACATTCTAGCGGCTCTCCTTTTGTTCACCTTGACACACTCAAAAGGGAAGCACAAAATACCGTAGCTGTTTTAAACAGCAAGCCATGCCATGTCACCTCCCTCCATACAGGTTTGGCTGAAACATCTGTGGGAAAAGGGGCTGCAGAGAATTCAGTGAAACATAAGCAATGAGAAAACCTTTCTATCCTCTTCAATTACTCAAAAATGGGAAAGGAGCATCATTTTCAAAGGAACAAATGCTACACAAGACATGCCCTTTAAATCCTTTTTAAGGTTCTGTGACCTGTGAAACTATCTGCAATATCAGCAGGAGAAAGCCCTTTCCAGAACAAATGCCCATGTTTTATGTGTACTGTATTTGCTAATCATTACTTCATAAGCAAGAGTAGATATACAGTGGGCTATAAATAATGGCGGGAATATAAAAGTGAATTGATCTGTCTGGCTATCTAGTAATACTCCTGGCACAAGACCAGTCTTGAATGGCTGCCAACTACCACAGAGCCAGCCAGTGATTTGTCTGGGGGTCCTGCCCTGTCAGGCAGAAAACAGTCTTAAAGCTGAACTCCTACCACTGTGTGCACGGCTGAGATCGCGGCCATGAACATTTCTTGCAGAGTTCCCTTTCACCAAATCAGTCCAAAAACCACTTAAAAAATTCGTCAGAAAAGAAAGCAGAGAAAACAATAGAACCAAACCAAAGTTTAAAATTCATAAAGACCTTAAGAATCCAAGCTGGGGGTCATGAGAGAAAAAAATGAAATACACAGAGGCGGCCAGCCTGAATTCTAAAGGGTGCCTGTGAGGACTGGCCTGTCATCCCAGAGGTTATGAGAGTTCACTACATAGACGTGCTGCGAACCTCAAAGCACACAAGTCACCAAACTTGACCATGACTGGCTGTGAGCTTTCGGGAGCGCACCTGCTGGGACTTTCCTATGGAATCAATCCCTGCACAATTCTGGACATTTCAGCGTCTAGGCCCCAGAAATCGGGTCAGCCTCAACCCCAAATGGATGAGTTTCCCTGACAAAGAAGTGGAGTGTCTCCGCAGCAAGTGTGACAACCAGAAATATTTCTAATAAATCTCTCTTGCAAATGGAGATACAGTTATGGATTGATCACCTTCCTTAATTTCCTCTCAGGCTCCCACCTTCACCCCATCCTCCCTTCTGGAGTAGGTGAGTCTGATGCCAGAACTGGTGGCCTGAACTACTACTTCCTGCGCATCAGCACTGCAAGACCACCTGGGCAGCACACTCACCTCGGGACGCCTTGCAGGGATGCAGTGACCGTCTGGCACTGTTTCTTGTATCCCTCAAGGCTGTCTCCCAAGTTCTTTGTAAGGGCAGCCCTAGCTCAAAAACAAAAACAAAAACAAAAACAAAACAGGAACAGAAAGAAAAAGAAAAAAAGGAAGAAAAAGAAAAGTAAAAAAGGAGAAAAAAGAGAAAGTCCTATCACATGATGAGCTCAATTCCAGCCTTGCTAGGTGCACTTCATTCCCAGCCTCAGGCAGATGAGGGCTCCGCCTGAGTGTTTATTATACATGGGCAACGTCCTTACGAAGAGATAAAGTAACAGAGAAGGCTTTCATGAAGATGGAGGGGCGCACCCTGTGAATCAAGAAGTTGCTAATTATTTAAGGATTGGCAAGTTGAATTTCCTCAAAGTGATGCACGTTTATGGCTCAGAGACCACACAAGGGTGAGGCGGCTACTTTGTTTGGATATTTTTTCATTTTTTATTGAATTTCATAAATACCAACCAAATTCAAACAAAACTGATTTAGATTTCACCTCGTCACTTAAAATATATTTTGTCGAGTACAGTCTGTGCAGTAATCCTCTGCTATACTTTAATTTGGTTTTAATTTTATAGGCCCTGTTTTAACTGCATATTTCCAGACCTTTATTTCTCTCACAGCTCTTAGCAAAATGGTAGCTCATAAACACAAGCTCTGCTGTATAGACTTTGCATTTCATCCCAAAGTATTTCCTTTTTTATAGCCGTGGTCTTTCCATCTTAGTGCTGTGAGCTTGGGTCACAAATCTCTCTGCTATTCCAGTGTGTGACATCTTCGCTCGTTTGCCGCTGCTCATTAACAAACAATACTGCTGTGAAATTGGTTTAATGACAAAGTAATAAAATTGCTATTCTGCTCACAGATTGCCTGAGGCACTTTGAGCTCCTACAAGGCTTACTGTGGGTGCCAAGATACATTAAGCTGCTTATTCGTAAAAACTGCATCATCCGTTTTTTCACAGGTTTTTTTCCCTTTCCTATCCAGCCCCGCTTCTTTTTATCTTCAAATAAAAAGATATATTTGCTTATGTTCTTCCAGGCTGTCAAATTTTTACTTGCATGCATATTTCTGGAAAATGAAAGTATATTTCATTTCCTTTTATTTTTTTTTTCTTGAAAGGTCACTCTGTCCCTACTACAAGGTTGTCCCTGGACAGAACACCTACTGCATACAACATTAAAGCAGACTTATTTTTGTACATTATGTAAGTCAGAGCCAGGGTCGTTGGAACCTATTTTGGGAGAGCAAGGGAATGAAACTATTTATGGAATGGTTTTACCTTTTCAAAAAAACAAGGTTTGGAGAATCCTTACAATTTCTCTGTTCACATTAAAACTGAAAATTTTAGATGAAAACAACCCACACAACACTGGTAGTGACTACTCACATTAATATTTTATGAATAATAAAATATGTCTGCATTAAGGCAAAAATCTTCAGCAGGCACCTGTTTTCCATAATGAATTACATGTTCTGGGAAAGTAGCCTTTTTCCATTTGTCTAATGCCCATCCAGACCTGAAGATTTACTGCTGCAAGACAATGGGGAAATAACCCAATTGCGGTTTGACAGGTGGGCAGGTCTTGATAATTATGGCCAGACATCTTAACACTGTGCAACTGATGTAAATAAACATCCAAAGCACAGATCAATATTGCTTTCCTACTTTTGCATTTTGAACAACACATGCTAGCAATTTACATCCTTTCTCTCTTTCTGGCTGATTGGAAAGGCTGCATTCATTTAAACACATTGCATGCGTGCACACACTCCACATATTTCACTTAAAAGTATTCAATACACCCCAACAGCCAGGACTGTACTTTATAATCACATTATAGTCACCTGCTGGTATATTTCTATTAATTATGTAAACGGATATCTCAAGAGCTCCAAAAAGCATCTGAATTGGCCATTTGAATACCTGCAATACCTGGATGATAAATTAAGGGAAACACGAACCAGGTTGGCAAAAATACAAACTGTCCTGAATTTGGGCATCTTTTCTTCCTACCTATGCGCTTGGCATTCTTTACAATTTCATGAACTGTAGGTGCTTCCTCTTCTACATGCATCTGACCTCATAAATCTCAGCAACTGGAGATTTTATTACAGCAGCCAAAAGATTTGCAAGGCCTGCCAATCCTGCTGAGAGGCTAGCCCCCCTGAAGATGAGAGAGGGTCTGATGAGTGATGGGGGGGTCTGATGTAAAGAAGCATATAAACCAGGGGTACAGAAATAAGTGGCCTGAGGAAGCAAGGTGGACTGTCTCCACAGAGAGGATCTGAGAGAGGCAGGTAGAGAACCTGGAAAAAAGGCAAGAGTGGGCAGAAAGAAACGAAGGAAGGAAGGGCTCGGATGGGAAAATAAGGTGAAAGGAAGAAAAGAAACTAACTCAAAGTGGGATTACCATAAAATAACATCTACATGTTGTTTATTCTCATCTTCAGACCTTGTTAATCTTTGAAAGGAGATGTTATGTACCGTTTCAAGAGCCCTGTATGAGTTCATTAGATGTGTTGCTTCTCTCACAGCATCTTGACGTTAACACCTTTTTCTTTTTTTAAATCTTTAAGAAATATGACAGTCGGAGGGATGAGAAAACGTGTCTTTTCTATTTTAATACAAGAAACAATAGACTATAGAGGGAGTGACCAAGGAAACTCTCTCTGGGATGTAATGTTAACTTAAATCTCTGAAAATAATGTCTGTTCCCTTCTCTACATGTGTTGGGATGTCCACAATAAGTCATTTTCTCTGTATTTAGAAGCCTGCAATAGATCCTGTCAGCTGTTTGTACCTCAATGTTACACATTATAAAACTCAGGTATTTAAATTTAAATATTTGATAAATAACATAAATAAACAAATGCTTAGAGGAAGAAAAAAATATTGCTGAAAAAAATATTTAGAGCCGGCCAAGATTTCTGGTTTTCATGACCATTTTGCTGTGACATAAACCACCATCATTTAGAAGCCATGAAATGCTCAAATTACCAGAGGCATTTGTCTTTATTTTCAGAATGCCTCTGTGAAAATACTCCAGCATCAAAAGCATTAAAAATCTTATGAAAAATAAAAACGTTGCATAATAGTAAGATGAACTATTTGCAGAAAGGAAGTATGAAATTCCTGAAATTCACTTTCTGTGCTATCTGTTAAATAATGCTATTTATTAATCTCCTACCATATGCAGAAAGATGTACAGGGTTTTTCCAGGAATAGATGGAGAACAGAAAATGTGACATAACAACAATTAAAACAACAACAGTAACAAGAGTTACTTTTTGGAGCTCCTACCAACTGCCATACAGTTCTCACAATAATATTCTGAATCAAAGTCATTATCCCAGTTTGACAGATGAGGAAGCTGAGGGTCCAAGTTCAGGTCCAAACCGATAGTTAATAGTGACGCCAGATGCAAACTCACATCCTTTATGTTCCCCAATCTCTCCTTTCTACTGTATCCTACTGCCTCTTCATAAGAAGTGACTTAAGAAAAAGTACCAAATACTACCTGTGTGTGCATGCAAACTATTCTTCTAAGTAATGTCAGACAGCTTATGTACCCTCTGTTACCTAATCTTGTATGTAAGTGGAGATTTAAAAAGATGTGACCAATATTTGAGAAGAGTCTTTTGAGGAACAATTAGATAACATACAAGAGTACTTAGATACTTTTTAAAGAATGGTATGATTAGAACACAGTCAGCATTGTTTTTCTTGGCTTAGTTAGAACCAATTGAAAATAGTGTCTTCTATCTTCCCCTGTAGGCCAATTCCTTCATTCTGGATGGCTGAGGACTGCACCATTAACCCTCACACTCTCTTGGAAAATGAGTGGCACTGCTTATAAAAAAAGATCAAAAAAAGAAAGAAGGGAAAGAAAGAAAAGCAAAATAAAATAACTCACAGCTCATGTCTAGCTGATCATAGATTATTCCATTATAAACATTTTAAATAAAAATAAACAATAACTAATTATAAAACTCTTCTGTCTTCCTCAATAGACTAGAAACTCCATGAGGGCAGGGCTGCAACTCTGGTTTGCTGATGTCTCTCTAGCACTTAGCATTATAAATATTTGCTGACATATTACCAATCAAATATTCATATCAATATAAGAAATCTCTCAACTTAAAAACATTTTACTTACATGTGTCTCACTCTTTTCAACAGCTGAATTTCACTGTAGTGAGTCAGTAAGATGAAGGAAGAAGTGGAGGAACCAGAAAGGAAAGAGCTCCCTTCCAAAGACCAATAAATATCAGCTCTGGCCAAGGCAGTCTGCTCTGACCTGTGGGTATGGAGTATAAACTTCCTTGTGCATGCAACTATTTTTCTCATTTTAAATTTTATTTTCTCCCCCCACCGTATGGAGTTTCCATACATTTTGAGATGAAATTTGTATGAGAATATTGTGTAGGCTTTTGTGGGCATGTTTGGGCCTCTGCATATAACTATAACATTAAACTTCAGGGAGAATACACTCCAAGTTCTAAACAACTGATGTAATAGTTTTGTACTTGTGTCATTTACATTTGATTCTGAACTGGAAGCACCATGAAGGCAGAGGGTCCGCTTTGTCCCACTTCTGAATAGACCTCACCTAGCACAGCTCCTGGCACCATGACAGGTACTTATGCAATGGTAGATGCTCAAGGAACATTAGTGGGCAGACTGAATATGTGGTTTCGAAGGAGGCAGCAAACCTATTTCTCCAATTATACTTGATGTGGGCTAATATTAGGATCGGTTTGGATTTTCTAAACATACAGAGATTGATGACAGGGTTGACAACTCAGCAGAATATATTGGCTGTCAAGAAGAAATCAGTTGAGGATTAAAAGTTATCCACAGAGGCCCGGTGTGGTGGCTCACACCTGTAATGCCAGCACTTTGGGAGGCCAAGGTGGGTGGCTCAGCTGAGGTCAGGAGTTCGAGACCAGCCTGGCCAACATGGTGGAACCCCATCTCTACTAAAAATACAAAAATTAGCCGACTGCCATGGTGGGCACCTGTAATCCCAGCTACTTGGGAGGTTGAGGCAGCAGAATTGCTTGAACCCAGGAGAAAGAGGTTACAGTGAGGTGAGATCGTGTCACTGTACTCCAGCCTGGGTGACAGAGTAAGACTCAGTCTTAAAAAAAAAAAAAAATGAAAAAAAGGAAAAAGTTATCCACAGAGAATAGACCACAGAGATACGTAGAGCTGATTGCAAAAGGAACGGTTATATTAAACATTAAGGGTCACCCAGAAATAAAAAGGAGCTGCCAAAGTACCAAAGAACTCCCAGTAATACCAGAAGAGGTCACTGAGGCGGCAAGGGTCACTAAGCCATGGGTAAAAGCACAACCAAAGGCTCTTCCATTATGCACTTAAAGCTGTAAGTTAAGCTGACAAGGTGCAAACATGTAGGTTTAAAGACCCTCAATGAGCGATATGCATTATCGCTCATTCCTCATTCCCATGTCCTTGGCATCTAGGTTTTTAATTTATTTTGTTGTTTTGTTTCTGAGGTTATGTTTAGCACATTTAAAAGTAGCCCATCAAAATAATTTCCAACCTGTTTCTGAAGTCATAAGCAAAAGAAATGACAAAAGCTTTGCCAAAATACCAAGGTTGTTAAAGAAGAGGAAAGATATAAGACTGGGACACTAACTTTAAATGTAAATATATACTGTTCACGTATGCTCATCACATATATGCACATCTTTCTATAAGTACAAACATGAGTTATTTTATCCATAACATTATATAGCAGGTGAAATACATAAGTGAAATTAGACCGCTCTTTGTGGGTTTGATATTGTTTTTAATTACCCAGTTTCCACCACTCTGAAATAAACCATGTAGTTCAAATGCCTGAGTTACCTGCCTGGCAGTGGTGGGCATCAAAATTGCAGTGAGTAAGTGGTTTCCTTCACACTCCCAAGTTTCCACGTTTTTTTCTGTATTGGTTCAGCCCATTCCTAATGTCTATGTTTGAAAACATTTCTAGAAAATTTCCTTTCACTAGTTTTGATAGATTCCCTGACTTCATTCCAATAAAGAAAATATAACTCATCTTAAAGTAATTGTCGTGAAGGACAGTCAAATGATTAAAATTTGTCATCAGCCAAGAGAGGAGAGAAGAAAAAAGCCTATAGCAGCAAACTCAATATATCATGGGGGAAGATAAACAAACAGTTAACATATTGAAAATAAATGCTGTTTTGTACAGAATAGCATAGCCTTGATGGGTGTACTACCGTATCTGAGGCTGACATTACTTCAAGACAACAGAGTAAAGAATTTTTGCTACCAAGGCGTTTCTTTCACTTAAAATTCAAATCAGAATACAGCTTTTGTGTTGTAACTTTTAAAATATGAAATGGAATGAAGCAGAAGTTTGTTCAAAATAATACCAGCATAATCTTAATGGCATACAACAAAATTGAAACAATGTTGATGCTTGCTTTTTAGAAGCCACAAAGCACATCTATTTTGTAAGGCCCTGTGACATTGTTGCACATTTGAAACGACAATGGCAACCAGGGAAGTGCCCCGGAAACCAGAAAAATGCATATGGGGTTGGGCCTATGCATCACAGAACAGAATCAATCTTCCTAATTAACGACAAATTAGCAATCCCAAAATGAGTGGGATCAACCTGTCTTCACTGGCCAAGAATCATGCTAAGTATAGAGCTTTCTCTAAGTGCCTCTAAATTACATTTACACCCATATAAAGTAACATTCTTTTAATCTAATACTACATTAGTGTCACTGTTCTTAAAGTTATTACACCATTTAAAATTTCTATAGATAGGTGGACAGATAAACAAAGTAACAGACAGATATGCAGGTAAGCAGACATTTCACAAAGAGGGACGCTAAGGTGGTTAACAAATCACTGAAAGGCAGTGCACAAAATCCCTATTAGCATAAAGCTCACCAAGGAAGAAAAGTTTATGTGTAATAGTGATATTCTTTAAGATCTAATGGCTATTTAGACATGTACTATATATTTTTTTTAACATACAGAGATAAACATTATGAAAAAAGTCACCATTTAGAGGAGAATAATTATAACCAAAGCAGACTTAATCGCTAATGACTGAAATAGCATTTTGCTAAAATTGATGTGCTGTTGGGTGGTGCCATTCAATATCCATGTGTTAAACATTGATAAGAGATGCCGAGTTGCATGACTCTGAGGGTGCTGATCACAGCATTGTCTGTGCATATGATGCACCCTGGAATTGTGCAGTGTACAGAGTGCTCAGGCCTCTACAGTGGCCCTGGCTGTACCATACAGAGCAAACCAAAAGGTATTGCTCACAATTTTATGAATTTAAAATCTAATAAAGTGAGAACCATCTGTTGCCATTTTAAAAATTCAATTAATTTAAATTTCAACCACCAAGAAAATGAGGAATAGTGATTATGGTCTTTTTTTAAGATTAGTTAACATATTTCCACCAAACTTACTAGAATAGGAAGTTTCTTTGTTGTTGTTGCTGGCTTTTATTCATTTGTTTTTGGGTTTAATTGTTAGAGGGTCCATTGAGGGGCCCTAAGATTGTGGCCAAAATTGTATGTGTGCGTGTGTGTGTGTGCGTGTGTGTCTGTCTGTCAGTCTTCTGTCCGTCTATAAGTACACATTCCTCCGGGGATATGTGGGTTTCATTACATTGTCAGAGAAGTCCATGACCCAGCAAAGGTTCAGAACTAGTATATTACAGCCCATTGTTAAATGAGGAAAAGCCTTGAGTGGTACGTTGAAGGTGGCTCTGAGTAGCCAAAAAGTGATGGACAAAGGAATTCATAGCCTATTGCTAGAAAGAGATTATTTAAAATTTGGAAAAATTTGCTCTTCCAAAGATCAGACCTTGACTGAGGGCCCAAGTGAGTAAACAAACGAGAACTCTGAAATCTCTCCAGGGTAGACCATTAGTCTGATGTGAAACACACGCTATGTTTGGGCCCCCTGCTCTCAGCACCCACAGTGGATCATTTTAGAACAGACTTTAGGGTCTGATCTGAGAGAGGCAGGATAGGCTGTCCTACTCCAGAGTGAGTCTCAAAGCTGTAATCCTGCTGGGCATTTCCAGTCTGTGCTGCTAGTGAAAATTAGGTGGCTAGGCTCACTGTTGAACTCACTCTTGAACAAGTAGGAACACTATCTCAGCATCAGAGCGGTGCAGCTTTCTATAGGGTCTGTGGTCTAAGAAAAAAGCCCTAAAAATTAGATGGTCTTCCCAAGGCCACTATTCACAAAGACTGGAAATGTGTATACATACATACCCATGCACCTATATGTATAGTTGCCTGAGGATCTAGTCACTGAGGAAGGACATCTCCATCTACATCATGGAATTTTTATCTCCTCCATCAAGTCATTCTGCATTCTTATATAACCTGCACGGTTTAGAGACCATTGAGAAATTGATACCTCAGAAAGAGATAATCCTTTTTAATGCATCCCAGACTCTAGTGCCAAGTATTCTTCTTCTCATTTGTTTAGCATTTGTGTGTGTGTGTGTGTGTGTGTGTGTGTGTGTGGTGGGGGTGGGTGGGGGGCGGAAATTTGGAGACACAAATTTTTAACTTATTCAGAAGGGATTAACAGTGAAATCGTACTACCTCTTTCACATTTTGACTTGGGAATTCAGTATCCTAACGCTTTTGTATGACTCTATTTATATGACTTTCCAAAAGCCACTGAGAAAACCACTTCAATTTATGCATTGGTTTACTTCTCTGTACAGAAGAATAAGTAACTCATAAGGGTGTTAGGAAACTAAGTCTTGTTGGTAAAGTGCTCTTCTAATTGGTGCGATACAAGTGGTGATTATTATTAAATGGTTGTCACTGTCACCTCTGCCTGAAGCCAACCCTATCTTTAACATTTCTTTTATTTTTCAAACTTCCTCTTTTCAACATTAATAAAATATTTGTCAGCTATGTATATCACATAAATGCATTAGGGCATAAAAGCTAACATTTTCTTTTAATTTTAACAATGTGCATACTATTGGTAACGAATATTGAAAGAAATACAATGCGTAAGTAGATTTTACACCACATTAGAGTTGTCCAATTTCTCATGTTTAAAATTTTTCTGCATGACTAGAGCCAGGAAGAAATACATGCCAGCATAATTATATGAACAGTTGAAATTTAAACATATTGAAAAGGAGAGGAGAACATATCCACCCATTTGTGTTTTTTTTTTTTCCTCCGTAACAATTCCAAAGATGAGTAATTTTTTTTCATAGAGTCAGGCTGAAGGCACAAAGCTTTAACATTCAAAGGAGGGAGGTAGGGGGAAAAGAAGCTTTTTTAAGTACTGTGCAAATCAATACACAAAAAATTCTCAAGATGATAGTTTAATTAAAATGTGCACAAGGCAATTCATCAGCCTCTTCCCTTGGTGCACTAGCCTCTAGAATTTGCCTTCTGCTTTCTGATCCCTGATGGTTTTAACTTGAAGGCACTTAAAATACCGTTCAATGGGCACCTTTCCACTCAGCTTACATTCCTTGTTTTTCTTTATAAACAAGAAATTGTACTGGCTTTGTGATGTTTGTTATGCTTCATGCTTTTTCATCTCCTGTATGAGCTTTGCCTAGCATGAAATGCTGTCATGCAGTGAAATTTACCTGAGAGCTAAAGGGAGAAAAAAAAAATCTTCCAAGTGTATGTGGTTACAAGTTCATAGCCAGCTAAATCACTGGCAATTTTATGCTACTGGTTATTTCAATTTAGATGTTTGTAAAAGTACATCTAAAAATAAAATAACCACTCCCATAGTCATCAAAATGAAAAATCTGCTTGGATTAGAATATACTGTAAGTTGTTTTAAACTACGATGTGGGAATGTTAATATTATTCAATTCCTATTATATAGTGTTCTAGGGATACCTTGGCAGAGACATAAAGCCACTGAACTCTTGGCTCCTTAATAGTTTGACTCCCATTGTAATTGCTTTGTTCACGGGCTGCCCTGGGTCTTCATAATTGGTTAGAGTCCAAGGTCACAGATTGAGTATGGTAGTGGGAGCCACTTAGCTGGTTGTTAAGTTTCCAATGGTAGCTTGTTTTCAGTTAGTATTATCTTTTTTCCAGATTGAGAAATTCTTTTTTTTTTTTTTTTTTTTTTTTTTTTTAGCGGAGGAGAAATTCTTCTTTTCATTAAATAATTTAGGTATGTGCCTATGATGTTTTTGTTTAATCTCCGTCCCCAACTTCTGCATACAGCAATTTTTAAGCCAAAAGCCATCCAGTAATATATTCAGCCCAAACCCAAACTAAATTTTTTGAAGACTTGTTGAGGTTCCTTAAATGCTGCATTTTTTTAAAATTACAAATATCCATTTGGATGGACTGTAAATATTTCATTTAATAAAATTTGTTTAAAACATCTCAACTCAGTGTCTTAGTTATTAGTTTTTCAAAACATTCATGAACACAAAAATATAATAATGATCAGGAAAAGAGAGAGCTTTAACTTTTCTTAAAACCAAGGTCACAACAGCAATATAAAGTTATGTAGAAAAGCAGCTCATCATATGATCATACTGCCTCCTTTAATGTATTATTTTTTTCTTTCTGAGATAATTTAACAATTGAAATGAAAAACCTTTGGAGGCAGTGTGTGCTGCATTAGAAATGACTCTGGGTCTGGGGCCTTGCTCTGTTTGACTTTGGCTTTAGCTCTAATGCCCTCAGAAAATCATTTTCCCCCTCTGTGTCTCAGTTTTTTTTTTTTTTAAATAAAATTAGAGTTTTAGGTTAAATTATCTAAAATGTCTTTCCCACTTATAATTTATTTTATTTACATTAGCCAATATTTAGCTCAGTTAAGAGCTTTACTTTATAAGCAACTATTCAGAATTGACAGGAATATTATTTTACATTACGAATTCCCCATTACCTGCAAATAAAGCATTAGCACCATTGAACAGTTTTTGCTGCTCAGATAAGACCCTTTAGGGCATCTTTTAATACAGACATCAAATATTTACTTGCTCTGTTTGCATTTATTTGATAAGTATTAGGTGAGTTTCCTACTATGTACCAGGCACTATGGCAGGCACCCAGGATCCTGGATAGCAAATCGATCATAGTTTCTGCCTGCAAGGAGTGGGAGGTGCATTTTCTTTTTTCTTTTCTTTTTTTTTTGAGATGGAGAATTGCTCTGTCGCCCAGGCTGGAGTGCAGTGGTGTGATATAGGCTCACTGCAAGCTCCGCCTCCTGGGTTCACGCTTTTCTTCTGCCTCAGCCTCCCGAGTAGCTGGGACTACAGGTGCCCGCCACAACGCCCAGCTGATTTTTGGTATTTTTAGTAGAGACGGAGTTTCACCATGTTAGCCAGGATGGTCTCGATCTCCTGAGGGAGGTGCATTTTCTTAATGGAGCAAAACTTTTCTTCAGTTAGTTTAACAGTTTCTATAAAGTTGATGGTAAACAACCATTTCTCCTTTCCTGAGCACAGGCTTGTCCAAAAGTGAGTGCAATTGAGTTTTGGTAGAAGCATGTGTTCCTGAGAACCATGTGAAAGATTTATTATAAAACATGTGAAAGATTTATTATAAAATGTAGCTCTACTGTAATTATGAACTGACTATATTTGATATTGTATTCAATGCTCCCCTTTAAATAAAGATTTAAGAGTCACAAAATAACATATTCTCATAAAATGACTCAACCTGTTATACTATTCCTTTTTATTATGAATGCCCAGTTTTCTGAGGAAATTGTACAATTTTCATGTATTTTTCCAAATATAGTCAGGACTGGATGGATAACAAGGATGATTCATTCATTGCATTCAAGGGGAAAAGATAACTGTTTTCAGAAGAATTTCAAACTCATTAAAAAGCATTTGTTTAGATCCAAGTGTTCCTCTGTATTAGTGTTACCCAATAAGAAGATTTGACAAGGAATATGCTTATTTTTGAAAGACTTCTTGATACAGATGAACTTTGGCAATAACAATATGTCAACACAAATGGTGAACAAGCAACCCATGAAAGAGGCCCTTAGGAAATAGATTCTTTAGTGAGAAATGACTTGGGTGGGTGAAGGAAAGACTGATTAAACTGTGTTTTGAGGTTGGATATGATATTGGAGGTACACCACAAATGTCCCACTGATTTACATATTTAAATAGCAAAGGTATAGTGACTTGTAGATTGTCAAATTTATCCCTCCCTTGTTGTTTGGTCAGGAATTAACAAAATAGACAATCCTCAAAATATCAATGTCTAGAGTCACTCTAGACAACCTTGACAAATGAAGGTGACTGGGTGAAGAAATCATTTGGTCTGATCATCTCAATAATTCCAAATTCAATAGCTTTTTGTGAAACGCTACATGTAACTTTGACCTGGTATGTGAGTTTGTTTGCTCTTCTAAATAGGGGTATCTACCTTGCAAGAAGGGATTTAAGAAACAGCTTATCAAATACCAAGATAAGGCACTGTGCGCAGTTTCTACATAAAAGCTAAATAAGATATACCTTTTATAAGATGGTATTTCATTTTTCACTACTGCTGCCTTTTAAAAATTTATAAATTGCTATGAAAGTGACAAGCCAAAATTGTATGAATGGTCACTATTGAAGCAAATTACTTTAGAGTGGAACTCAGCCACAGCAAAATGTCTATGCTTTCCACAGCCAGATCAGCAACATACTATTAGGAAGATTTTTGTTGTTGTTGTTTTGCTGTGGACCTGTTATGGATCAGGATGTCACAAAGAGAAACAAACACACAAAAAAAACCATGATGTAATTCCACACTCTTAAAAGACTTTTTACTCTCACAACTATGGAAAATTGGAGGTTGTCTATTTGAGTCAAAATTTTTATGACACAAAAAGTTTACTCATTTATTATCCTATGTAAACTTGCAAGAGGAAAGACAGGCTTCTTACTTTGCCTACTATTCCATTTTTATGAAGAATTTTGTGCTTTAAATAGATGTCAAACTGTTTTTTTCTCCAACCCTAGTTGGTCTTTCCAGTTGGAGATTTTAAACGATGTTTGAAATTTGGTTCTATATAGCTTTCTGCCTTAGGAAGGTCCTCTATGCCTAGATATGGTATGTCCTTTTTAGGGACCCTCTAAATCAAAGTGTGGCTTTGCCCCTAAGACCCAAGCTCCTCCAAGCACCCGCTGTCACCAAAGCCTCCTCTCTTTTTCAGGATGAGCTCATCTGCTCCCAGGGCTGCAATAACATCTATACCCTCAGACCTACCTTTCCCTCCCCTTGTGCGGTCCCACAGTGCTTCCTGTTATTCTGACCCCTTTCCCTACAGGGCTCATCTTTATTTTATGCTACCTATTGTGAAAACAAAATCATCTTCCCAGAGAAACCATCAGGCCCCTCTCAGATCTGCTGTCATTGTGGAAAGAATCCTCAAGCCCCTGCTCCCAGGGGCCAGAGTTGTAGCTCCTTTTTCTATTTTCGTCCCATGCTGAATTAGCCACCAAAACCTGCCACAGTTACGACAATAGAGATAAAATCAGTTTCTTTTTCTTCATTTTAATAGCTAAATCTCTGATTCAGGTTCTGTGTAAGTCACCTGTCATCTACCACGACTGGCCTCTGCGTCTCTTGTTCTAATCAATTCAAAATACGATGGTTAAAATAGTTTTTCATCTCACTTGCTTTGGCTAGACTTTTGTTTTCAGTTCACAGGCTTAGAATCATAAAATACTAGAATTTTAAAGATAGAAAGGACCTTAAAAATCACCCAGTCCCCATTCTCTTATGGACGAGGGAGTAGACACTGAGAAAGGCTAAACTGACCAAGATCACACAAGTTGTTTGAGCTGGAATTAGACCCAAGCTGCTGATGTCCAGCCCGTTCTCTTTCACGCACCACACTGCATCGTCCTTTGTCGAACACTGAACCTTCCTCCATGCTGTCCCCGCTGCAGCTCTGTGGATAGGGGTGTCAGCCTTTCTCACTGGACCTCGTGCACTTGCAAATGTCTTTCTCTCAGCAGGGAGAGCTGGTTCCTCCCAGACTCCTTTACTCAATTTCCCTACTTCCATGGTCTCTCGTACTATTTCCATATGACTACTAAAACAGTTCTTCCTGATTCAAAACTAACTTCCAATCTAATCTCCTCCAAGAAAATGCAGGCTAATAGTTACCCTCTCACCTCAATAACTGGCTTTCCTGCATGTTTACTTCTCCAGCCCTCTCTCTAGCTTATTTGAATTCAACCCAACAAAAAGGTATGCATACCTACTAAGAGTTATACACTGGTTCTGAATAATCCCTTTGTCACATAAAAGGCAGAAAAAAATCCCAAAGCAATCTGGCAATTATTTCAGATGGTCAACTAGTTTGGAAACAGAGCCAAAGGTCAGGGCTGTCACTCATAAAACACAACCTACTTTTATTCTGGTGTGATGTCTAGGAGAACCATTTTCTCTTTGGATCCATTTTGCTGTCTTTGCAAGTGTTGCTATTAGGCTATGGAAGAGTTTCTAGGAAGGTCTAGCAATAGAGGTCCTCTTTTTTTTTTTAATTTGTTAATGATTTACTGGTGTTATTGGGAAAATCATATCATCTCCATGAAGTGCCAGTTTTCTCAAGAAATTGTACCTGTTTATCCTCAGAACAAATACAATTCATTGTAATATACTGCAAGGGGCTCGCCCACAATTGCTTAATAAAATTGTGTCATTAAAAGTATTATTTAAAATTAGTGAACTACTGCCTGGGCTGGAAATTTTTATTGTATAAAGATTTTCTGTTGTAATGGGATTTGACTTATTTATAATATCTTAAATTCTGAATTCACCTCATCACTAACTTGATAGTAAATTGGCAGGCATTACTTATTTAGGGTATGGGACAGGTAAGCTTTCCTTCTGCGGCCAAATTATTGGCAAGTCTTTCATTAATCAAGTGGAAGATAAATTGAGATGGCAGGATATTGGTTCCCACGGATAATCTAAGGACATGACACTCTTACATAGTAACAGATGCTCAAATCCCTAGGGACACAGCATCCTAAAAATGTTACCCTAAGTAGGAACTACAAGTACTGGTTGCTGTGGTGGAACCAAAGCATGGATGTGCCTTATCTGCAGAGCTTTGGAACTAGGGCATTTTTTTAGTCTGTGGGTTATGGCCCCATTTCCAGGAAAATCTATCTGAGCCTAATGTAACCTAGCAAATCTTTCAAATGAAATAGTCTTGTGGGAGGCAAGTTGTCAGTTTCTGACGTATTATTTAGAGCTCAGTTCAGGTTTCCTTCTTTCTTCTTTCCCTACTTAAACCCCCTGCTCATTCCCCATAAGCTCCATTTTCTAATTAAGGAAAATGAAATTTGTAATGTGTAGAAGGGAGACATGACCTCCCTTGCCAGCCAGTCTCGCTCCTCCCTGCACACCATTAAAAATAGAATCCAGGGGTGGTTGTTTTTTTAATTGGTATCACTTTGTCTTTAGTGCAAAACACATGGCAATAATTTAGTGAACTCCAGTGTTTCTCTTGTGGCAAATTGATAGCATAATTTTATTATGAGTGGAACAATGACTTCTGGGAGCAGGAGAGATTCTCTCAGAACTACACATAACTTGGTTGACTAAATGTAATACTTGGAGAAGGTAATGAAAATAGAGCCAGGGCTCAGCAAGGACTAGAAGATTTCAGTTTCTCACTCCTGTCAAAAGGCTACTCAATAAATCATACCTGAAGCTTATTTAATGTCAGAAGCCAGTAAGCTGACAAAGTGCATTGGGGTGCTCACCTCAGAAAAGGCACATGAAGTCATGTGATCTCTGGTCCCTGGACTTGATGGGGTCATAGAATCCGTCTATGGATTTTAATAAGTAACCTATTATGTTCCCTTTGGTGCTAATTATTTTACACATCACTTGTTTCCTGTTTACTGACATTGCTTCAGTAATTTCATTATGAAAAAAAAAAAATCACAAGGAAAGTTAATCCCTATGACTTTTGCCATTCTATTCCACGGGCAGTTTCTACTTTTCTCCCCCTCCATTCTTCTTCTGCAACAACCCATTCCACCTAACACAAACACGGAAACACAGAATCCATGGGAACATCACAGGATAACAGGAAACCTGCAATGAGCAAAGCCAAGCAAAGAGTTTCCCTGAGTTACACAGATCCAAGACTATCAGGATTTAGTAACTCACGGCTAAGAAAGTATTTGGAATTTACCCTATCTAACCTGGCCTCAGGTCACCCAGGAAACCTGTGACCAAATTCTATGGTGCTAATTTCTACAACCTTTATGAAAAGGAAATTTGCCCATGGGCACTCAAGAATCCCTGTGCATCCTTTTAACTGCATTGACAAAGAAAACAATGAGAATCAGATCAAAACAACAACCAGAACCACCACCACCATCATCATGACTATTTTGCCCATCTCCTTATGCATTGTGTTGCATGCATGTTGAGTGTGCTTATCCATCAGACTACTGGAATCAGAATCCTCTCTTTTGAAGAGCATATTTTTCTGAATTTCAGAAAACCATGTGCAGAGATCAAGAAAGGTAGCATGTGTTTTATAATTTTTAAGTGAACTAATATCCAAAATCTAGGTTCAAAATGTAAGACAGTTTGACTTTGAAATTACCAAAATGTCAATACTGGATAGGTGAAAGTATACAAACATCTGTGACCATCTCTGTAAAGGAGATCAATCTATCAATCATGGAAAAAGGATTTCTTTAGCAGGCATTCTTACGAGATACTCTTAGTCAAGGAAGACCCATTCCTTCCTCAAGAATTGAGTTGAAACCATTAAGCCAAGACCATTAAAGAGATTTTTCACGTGTGGGTTTTGAAGTAGATTTGAATCCAGATCTTTGGGGATTAATTCACTATTCCATCCACTCCTTGAGTAATTACTGCTAAAGTTTGTTGCTTATCTAAAGGCTTTAAGGAAGTTTGGAACTTAGGAGGTCGACATTAAACAGCCTGAAACCTCAGCCTGCAGGGACTTATCTAAAAGATAAAGTGTATCTAGAGACACAGGGAAATCTCATATCTCTAAATGTTTACCTTGCAAAGGAAAAAAGAGAAAGAACCTTGCATGTATTTCAGCCTGAGTGCAGAATTAACAATTCTGGATGAGGGCTGGGAATTAGCTAAAAATCTCCACCGAATGATCAGTCAGCAATAACGATTCTGATTCATGCACAAAACCAAAACAACAAAACTGGAAACAAGGTTTTCTATTATAATTACAATAAAAACAGTGAAGCAGGAAAAAGACTTGGGGAAAGCAATATTTTTTAAAAAGTAAGGCTCTATGTATTTTTCTACCCAGGTTTCTAATAATTTTTCAGATTAGAAAATGATTTTCCTTAGTTAGAGAATAGAGGGAACAATTCTGAGTGTCACGAATTGGGCGGAATTCCTGGAGTAAGCACCAGGAAGCGCCACCTAACCGATGCTCACTCTCTTATACTTGAAAAATCCAACACAATGAAAACAACAGCAACAACAACAAAACAAGTCCTCGAGATCACGAGGTTAATAGGACCTACATTTACTCATTAACAGAGCAGATTCTCAATTAAGTAATTTTTAGAAGGCTGCTCTCCAGTGAATCAATGCATGAATGAATGAGTGAAGTGAATGAGGATCTGGTCTAAAGACTATTCATAAAGCACTTATTTCTCTGAGAGTGAATTTTTGGAAAGAACTTAAAGACTACTCAATACTGTGGGTAATGGAAGAAATGAGAAAAAAAAAAATTACTGGTAAAGGCACCACCATAGTAAAAAGGACTGAAGATTTAGAACCAGGCTATGGCCCCCAAGACTCTTATTTTTAAGAGTAAAAAAATTAGAGAAAGTAAACAATATGATATTGGTATATTCTGATCTATCTTTTTACCTTCCTTTCAATAGCCTCTAATTTAGGGGCTCTAAATTTTGCATTTACAAGCCCCCTTTCTATTTTCTGCCTTCTAGAAAGTAAGTTAGAGGGTAATTTGAAAATTCCTTTTTTAAAAAAATGTTTTTTTAAAATACAATTTTACTTTATCCATCTGTGACTGGGGCTAGGAATACTTACTGAATCAGTTGCTATGGGATAATTGTGTAATATTTGCAATGAGTTATCTTCAACTTTTTTCCTGTTTAAAAATAAGTAAATCGCTAAGTCAATATCATTCTTTTAAATCATGCAACCCACTGAAATATAGACTTTTGTTTCTGTGTTACTTTGAGAAACCATGTAGATCATGCCAATTGAGATGGATAAAGGACTTATTTGAGCAAACTTTGTCTCCCATCCAAATACTGGTATAATGAAGTGCAGAAGTAGGTAGAGGCTTGTGCCTAACACAGGACTTGTCTGGAGTTTATTGTCTCCATCAATGAAAGAGAGGAGGATAATTCTAAAAATCTTCAAATATCAAAAAGGGTCTATGTTTTTGGCCAAATTTCTTTCCATATTTAGAGACTCTGGAAAAAATGGTTACTTTCAGCATGAGAAATTTTATCTTCCAAAAAGTTCTCATTTAAATATTTTCTTTAAGGGGCATTTTCTGGAACTGTTTCAGAAACTTGTTGCATTCCTTTTTTGTTGTTTTGTGTTTTCTCTGTAGCACTGTACTTTCCTCTAAACTAGAAACTTTTTTTCTCCCCTTATTGGCATTCCAACCCAGCAAAGAAATATGCATCCTGAGATAATGCTGCCAGCTTGCTATGAAAACCATATTTCATTCTTTCTTTGCAGAGCAAAAGGGAAAAAGCACAAAGGAGCTGGTATAATTGAATGTAAAGGATTGCAGCAAACCTCCCCTTTGAGTCCCCTCGCTGGCATTCCCTTCCTTTATTTCCCCCTCTACTCCTTTTGTTTACCACTTTTAAAAGGCTCTTGCTGAGTCTTAGCTGCTTGCCCAAATTTGGTCTGAATCTAAATTTCTGGAAATGGTACTCCCATCTCTACAAGATAGAAGGGTATCTAGCAATGCTGATCTGACACTGCAGTGGATTGGAGGCACAGCTGCCTAGGTACAATAACTATGTCCAGTGTGGGAATTTCATGAATCTGCTGCAGGAAGTAAAATGGGAAGATACGGTAATGCTTCTTCTTATTCAAAATTGGTATGCCATGTGTCAATGCCCTGGTTACCCCCAGTTACATTTCCTGTAGACAGAGCAAAATGAAACCCACTTAAATTTCAGGGCGATCCCTCTGGTTAAGCATGAATAATGTGTGTTTTTCTTTTTACATCTTTTAATCTCTTTTCCCGCCTTCTTTTGGTTTTCTTCTCAGAAATAATTGTAGGTCTCCAAGAAATGATTATATGACCAGACAGAATGACTGGAAACTGGACAGAGATGCAAAGAGATTAGAAACTCTACTGCTAACACAAGCGCAGTTATTTCAACCTATGAACGACTGTCGGTAAGAAAATGCTCTAATTTAGCAAAAGACTTCATGGGGCTGGTTGGAATCACACCCCTTGGCATCTCTGCCTCTTTCCATGCCCACTGATTTTTCTGGCATAGGAAGTGATCTGAAAGGGAAGCATTTTCACCTAGAGCTCACCAAAGCTTTTTTGTATTCATTTCATCAGCATCGGCAGTTTCAGCACATTAAATGCTGACAATGAATCTAGCACCTGGCAAATCTGACTTGAGATTCAAATGGATTTTTATTCAGAAACATAGATGTTACTTGGAAATAATCACTGAAGATGGCAGCTATGCATTTAACAAATGGCCGCGGTGGAAATTGCTGAGCAGAGAGAAGATATTTAGTCCAGCAGCCTTGTTCCCTTTAGGTTTATCTCGACCCCACCTCCCTGGTTTATCACTCCATCCTTCAATCCTTTCTCTCTTGAGATAAAAGTGTCCAGCTGTCTCTGTACCTCATTTAGATTTCTTGCACCACTGGCCAATTATTCCATATGTTTACTACAAAATTATTTTCCTCAATTCCCAGCTTACTCTTGATGTCCTAATATCACAACATATTTCCTGGTGTCTGCTCTCCTTGCAGTGGAATGACAACATACACACCTTTGAAAATGACTTTTCTTTGCTGTAAAGAGGTGCAACCTCTTCTAGCACTTACCCTGCCTCCTACTAATTAGGCTTCAAATTGGGCTTGGAGATTCACTGACCAAGGCCTGAAACTGATCCTCTGTCTTGAAACCCACCTAGAACACTATTATTGCCCTTCAAGTATAAGCAGCAAAGAAAAGCATCTGGGCACCCAAATCTATCTGGGCTGATGGATCCAGGAGGAAAATGATTGCTTTCCTTAGGCTACCACTCTGTTCCTGTCCATATTTTAATCAGGACTGAGAAGTTCTTCTAACAATGCTACCTTTTATTTTCAGAGCACTTTTAACCTTCAACATGTTTTCACACAAAAATTCTCCTTTTGTGTCAGCATCATTCCATTTCACACATTAGAAAACCAAGTCACCTGGGTGCTTAATGAGCCTTCTGAAGGGAAAGAGAAGAAGGCTAGAAAGGGAAACTGATTCTTTTCTCTCGGCACAGTCCTTTAATCGTAATTGAACAAGCTCCTATATATTCTTGAAAAATTCATCAATGGGGCCAAATGGAAATAGGTAAAGCAAAACTGCCACTTTCCATGAAGAAGTCATACAAAGTGGGTGTTGATTATTAAAAGCTGTTAGACCTAGAATGATTGTTGTGAGAACATTTTGATGCGAAGGTGGGGCAAACAGGACACAGGTATTTAATCTCAGCTTGAGAGGCCGTACAAGGACATTTAATCCATTATACAAAGGAACTCTCTGAACCATCTTCAACTGGAAAGTTCTTTGAAATTTCAGTTTCATGCTTTTTTATCTGGAGGCCTGGAGACAGCCTTCTATCAAGAAAGTAAATCCTTTATTCCTAGTATACCTGTATACTGTCAATAAGTCACCCTGTGCGTTGTGTTTGTTGGTATATAACTAGGCTGTATGTAATTACTGCAGCGACATGAGTTTTTAAAAGTACAGTATTCCTTCCTTTTAAAATTAACCTGGAAATAGGAACATTTAAGTTAATATTATAATTCTGATATAGCATTGAGAAAAGTTATATGAGAACATGGAGATGTCTTATAATTTTTCCTTTGTAATTTTAGCTTAAAGGATTTTAATTGTCAAACACTTTCCTCTATTTCAATGATTGCTGTTATCAAAGATGTGTATAAATGCAACTCACCAAATGACTCAAGCAAGGATTTCCTCATTTAAAAAATAACCTTCTTTGTCTTTTGTCAATAAATGCTTATAAGTATGTCTCCTGAGAAAATACCAGAGTGTTCATATCCAGAACTTTCTTTCAAAACGCCTAACCTTCACAGTTATTTGAAGCCACTTACCTCCTACAGTTCCCTAATCTTACCTCCCTGCCATCAAAGAACTGTAAAAAAAAAAAAAAAAAGAAAAAAAAAGACACTGTCATCTGAGAAGCTACAAAAGTCTATCTTTGCTCAATACAGAAATTATGCACAGTAAGTTGTCTGCACTAAATTTTTCCGCCTTAAACATGCCTATTTACCCCTGGAAGAAATCTCCATTCCTATTTGTAAGCTACTTAATGTCTTCTTTAATCATTGTATGAAATCATGTTTCTCTTTCATTCTTACAATTACTTATTTTAACTATTTTAACAATAGCTATCTTATGTGCTAGCACCATACTGACCACTTAGCATGCAGAGTTGCTTAAAGTCTTACAACTATATGAGAGATATATGACCATTATCTCCATTTCACAGATGAAAGCACTAAGTCTTAAAGGGGTTTAGTAATTGCTGAAGGTCAAACATCTATCAAATGGTGGAACCAGGATTTTAACCCCACACGGTCTGAGTCCTAAGCCTGAGTGCTTACCCATCATGCTATATTACCTTTAGAGCTTTAATCAATATTCAGTCAAATTACACCATGTTTGCTTTTCCATTGCAAGGAGGTTATTCAGGTTGAGGACATTTGGTTCGTTGCTATTCCTCTCTCCTAATGTATGCACTTTGGTTGTTTTACAGCTGATTTGACTCTCTACCAACTAACCAGCATAGAAAGTGAGTCTTATCACTTGTGATTAGCTTTGACAGTGAGGTGCACATATTGAAGATCTGGTTATCATCTTTTAAAAGAAAGTCTTAATTAGGTGATTGATGATTTATGGACTTCCGAGAGCTAACTGTAGGAAAAAATGACTGAGTGTCATAAATTTCACTCCTTTCCTGAAGCACATTTTGATTTGGTTGCATCATCACTTTTTGCATACTCCCTACTGTAAATACACTGGAAGAGCCCATTAAGATTATTTCTAGCACTGACTGCAAAGACACAAGGCATCTTTAATTCTCTTAATTATCTCCTAAACTTCCTTTTTGCTTATTTGTTCTAAAGTTCATCATTACTGGCTGATATTAACAGGTCTGTTTTTATTGCTTATTGCTCTCATCAAGTGCGTGAAGCCATGTTCCATTGCTTATTACTACAGATGTTATTTCGCAGCGCTGCTTAACTACCCTGACCTGTGTGGCTTTTCTATTTTAAGAGGTAAGTGAGAAGCAGAACTAGAACTGCAAGTCTTCCATGATTGTCTGATTTTTATGCTTTTTTACTGCTCTAATTCTTTGGGTGCAAATCTTGCAGCACACAAGCCTAATTTCCTGGTCTCAATCGGAGAAGTGGGCATTATTTCCTAGTATAGCTGACTGAATGAGTTTGTTCAGGAACTACACCCTGATCCCCTCTGCTT